>NC_092227.1:82644011-82761511 GCF_036320965.1 Panulirus ornatus
AGATGGAGTGAAAAAAGATTTCAAGCGATCGAGGCCTGAGCTGAAAGGAGGGTGAAAGGCGTGCAAGGAATAGAGTGAATTGGAACGATGTGGTATACCGGGGTTGACGTGCTATCAGTGGATTGAACCAGGGCATGTGAAGCGTCTGGGGTAAAACATGGAAAGTTTTGTGGGGCCTGGATGTGGAAATGGAGCTGTGGTTTCGGTGTATTACACATGACAGCTAGAGGCTGAGTGTGAATGAATGTAGCCTTTGTTGTCTTTTCCTGGCGCTACCTCGCGCGCGCGCAGGGGAAGGGGGGTTGCCGTTTCGTGTGTGACGGAGTGGCGACGGGATTGGATGGGGGCAGCAAGTATTAGTGTGTACATGTGTATATATGTATATGTCTGTGTATGTATATGTATGTATACGTTGAGATGTATAGATATGTATATGTGCGTATGTGGGCGTTTATGTATATACATGTACATACATGTGGGTGGGTTGGGCCATTCTTTCGTCTGTTTCCTTGCGCTACCTCGCAAACGTAGGAGACAGCGAATAAGTATAATAGATAAAATAGATGAATAAATAAGGAAGATATAACCTTAAATAACGAAGCTATAACCTTCGATAAGGAAGATATAAACCTTAAGGGAAAAAATGGGAAATAATCTTGAGGGAAAAATATGGGAAATAATCTTGAGGGAAAAAATATGGGAAAATAGAGTCTCGCATATTCTCGCAGTTACAACGCTGTCAACATGATGATATCACGGCAGAGGCCGTCTTCAATCCCAGCGTGTGACGTTATTGGTGCCCGCATGCGACCAAGCTTACGGAAACAGGGAAGGGAGAGAGAGAGAGAGAGAGAGAGAGAGAGAGAGAGAGAGAGAGAGAGAGAGAGAGAGAGAGAGAGAGATGATAATTGAAGCACTTTACAAGCCTCTGTGTCCTCTCGAACCACACCAGCTGCAGGGCAGAGGTTAAGGTGTTCTCTCTCTCTCTCTCTCTCTCTCTCTCTCTCTCTCTCTCTCTCTCTCTCTCTCTCTCTCTCTCTCTCTCTCCTCATAGAGGACAATACTAGAGGGAGAGAGAGAGAGAGAGAGAGAGAGAGAGAGAGAGAGAGAGAGAGAGAGAGAGAGAGAGAGAGAGAGAGAGAGAGAGAGAGGTTAGCTTAGCTTAGCTTACGTCCGGACTATAGCTTTATAGTCCTCTTCGACGCCTATCAGGATACCGCACGTGTTTCAGTTCCAGTTTCGTGAAGGTCCTGAAAGGGAATATTACGAAGGCCTGCAGTCTCCTTCGCTTTCCTTAATGACCAAGGAAGTTTGATTTAAACACTTTTAACACTTTAAACACTTTAAACACTTTTTTTTCTCTTTTTTTTTCTTTACCTTTTCCTGGCTAAAGTAAACAGCGGATGAAAGATTCTATAACCTCTTTTCTACTGGTTGTGGTAAATGATGCAGGAAAGAGTCCTTTCCTTTTCTACTGTCTTTAGTAATTAGGTGAGGAAGGTTAATAATTAGGTGAGGAAGGCGCCCTACATGTCTTTTATCTATAGCGAACAGTAGAGGAAAAAGCCTTGCCTCTTTCTTTTTCCCCCTATCTAAGTTAACACTAGAGCAAAGGGTTCTAACTTCTCGTCTATCTAAATTTGAGGAATGTTCCCTCCTTCTCTCGCTGCTATAGATGACACTGAACGAAATTTTTCTATCTTCTGCTTTCAATTAAAGTGAAGGAAGTGCCCTGCCTTCTTTTCGGACTAGAGTCAACAGTAGGGAAAAGAGTTATGTATATATATATATATATATTTTTTTTTTTTTATACTTTGCCGCTGTCTCCCGCGTTTGCGAGGTACCGATATATATATATATATATATATATATATATATATATATATATATATATATATATATATATATATATATATATATATATATATATATATCCCTGGGGATAGGGGAGAAAGAATACTTCCCACGTATTCCCTGCGTGTCGTAGAAGGCGACTAAAAGGGGAGGGAGCGGGGGGCTGGAAATCCTCCCCTCTCTTTTTTTTTTTTTTCCAAAAGAATGAACAGAGAAGGGGGCCAGGTGAGGATATTCCCCCAAAGGCCCAGTCCTCTGTTCTTAAAGCTACCTCGCTAATGCGGGAAATGGCGAATAGTTTAAAAAAAAAAAAAAAAAAATATATATATATATATATATATATATATATATATATATATATATATATATATATATATATATATGTTAACCATGGAAAGTTTTATATATATATATATATATATATATATATATATATATATATATATATATATATATATATATATATATATATATATATGTTAACCATGGAAAGTTTTGTTGGGCCTGGATGTGGAAAGGGAGATTTGAGTATGAACGAATGTGGCCTTTGTTGTCTTTTCCTAACGCTACCTCGCGCTCGAGGGGGAAGTGGAGGTGCTGTTTATCATGTGTGGCGGGGTGGCGACGGGAATGGATGAGGGCAGCAAGTATGAATCTGTACATCGTCTCCAGATCCATAAATGCAGTAACCCAATCCTTTTTTTCTTCTTCAAATCGTTCTCACAGAGATCATTCAGAACGATCCCCTGGTCCACATATTCTCTGCCTGTCCTAAATCCACATTGTTCCTGGACATTCTGATGCTCTGTGCATGCCTTGCCACCGCTTCCCTCTCAATAGCCTCTCATCCATGCAATTGGCCTGGGGCAATTAACCTATGTAGTTCGACTATTTACTTTCGTCCTCCCTGCCTTTGTGCAGTGGCAGTGATGATAATGATGAAGATAATGGAGATACTAGTAATGATAATGACAATGATAATAGTCGTAGTAGTAATGATAATGATGATAATGAGAATGATAATAATGATAATGATAATAATAATGATAATAATAATAATAATAATAATAATAATAATAATAATAATGATAATAATAATAATGAGAGAGAGAGAGAGAGAGAGAGAGAGAGAGAGAAGAGAGAGAGAGAGAGAGAGAGAGAGAGAGAGAGAGAGAGAGAGAGAGAGAGAGAGAGAGAGAGAGAGAGAGAGAGAGAGAGATGAAGATCGTGAAACTCTTAAACATGTTGTCGTACTGTAAGGAGCGACCCCTTGACCCTTCCCTTATCCTTCTTATCATACCTCCGCGCCAGGGGTGGTCATAGTGGGACGGTGTTGCTACACGATGAAGCAAAATGAAACTTAAAAGCATACCATACGTCTGGCAGCGCGGTACGATGAATCAAAACAAAACTTAAGAATTATGTTTTTACGTCTGGCAACGCAACGCGGTTGCTGCTGCGCCGCCCGGATGCCGCAAGGCTGCCTGCTGCCAGTCGTCTGGATTAAAACGACCCTCCCATCCTGCAGAGACAGACTGACTATGAGGCAATTACAGCTGAATGTCCTCGTGGGAAAGACATCCGGTATGGCACTCTCCAGAAATAGAGTTTGATCATTCCAGATAAAATGTGAACCAATAACTACATATGCTAACAGGAGAGCTCCCTCACGCGTGGAAATATATATATATATATATATATATATATATATATATATATATATATATATATATATATATATATATATATATATATTTTTTTTTTTTTTTTTTTAAACTATTCGCCATTTCCCGCATTAGCGAGGTAGCGTTAAGAACAGAGGAATGGGCCTTTGAGGGAATATCCTTACCTGACCCCGTTCTCTGTTCCTTTTGGAAAATTAAAAAAAAATAATGAGAAAGGAGGATTTCCAGCCCCCCGCTCCCTATCCTTTTAGTCGCCTTCTACGACACGCAGGGAATACGTGGGAAGTATTCTTTCTCCCCTATCCCCATATATATATATATATATATATATATATATATATATATATATATATATATATATATATATATATATATATATATATATATATCGATGTGGTATACCGGGGTCGACGTGCTGTCAATGGATTAAATCAGGGCATGTGAAGCGTCTGGGGTAAACCATGGAAAGTTCTGTGGGGCCTGGATGTGGAGAGGGAGCTGTGGTTTTGGGCATTATTGCATGACAGCTAGAGACTGAGTGTGAAAGAATGGGGCCTTTGTTGTCTTTTCCTAGCACTACCTTGCACACATGAGGGGGGAGGGGGATGTTATTCCATGTGTGGTGAGGTGGCAATGGGAATGAATAAAGGCAGACTGTGTGAATTGTGTGCATGTGTATATATGTATGTGTCACTCTATTCTTTGCTCGCCTTTCACCCTCCTGCATGTTCAGGCCCTGATCACTCAAAATCTTTTTCACTCCATCTTTCCACCTCCAATTTGGTCTCCCACTTCTCCTCGTTCCCTCCATCTCCGACACATATATCCTCTTGGTCAATCTTTCCTCACTCATTCTCTGCATATGCCCAAACATTTTCAAAACACCCTCTTCTGCTCTCTCAACCACGCTCTTTTTATTTCCACACATCTCTCTTACCCTTACATTACTTACTCGATCAAACCACCTCACACCACATATTGTCCTCAAACATCTCATTTCCAGCACATCCACCCTCCTGTGCACAACTCTGTCCATAGCCCACGCCTCGCAACCATACAATATATATATATATATATATATATATATATATATATATATATATATATATATATATATATATATATATATATATATATATATGTATGTATATATATATTTTTTTTTTTTTTTTTTTTTTTATACTATTCGCCATTTCCCGCGACAGCGAGGTAGCGCTAAGAACAGAGGACTGGGCCTTTGAGGGAATATCCTCACCTGGCCCCCTTCTCTGTTCCTTCTTTTGGAAAATTAAAAAAAAAAAAAAAAAAAAAAAAAAAAAGGGGAGGGAGCGGGGGGCTGGAAATCCTCCCCTCTCTCTTTTTTTTTTTTTTTTAATTTTCCAAAAGAAGGAACAGAGGGGGCCAGGTGAGGATATTCCAAAAAAGGCCCAGTCCTCTGTTCTTAACGCTACCTCGCTATCGCGGGAAATGGCGAATAGTATGAAAAAAAAAAAAAAAAAAAAATATATATATATATATATATATATATATATATATATATATATATATATATATATATATATATATATATATATATATATATATATATATTCCTATGAGTCCACGGGGAAAATGAAACACGATAAGTTCCCAAGTGCACTTTCGTGTAATAATCACATCATCAGGGGAAACACAAGAGAGAAACATAAGTCAGTTGATATACGTCGAAGACATAAGCACCTCATATTAAACAAATGTGAGAATGTGTCTTGAGTGTATATGATCAACAGTGGTGAGGTAAGGATCCAGATTGACTGAGGTGTGAGGTGAGGCTCAATCATGAGGTTCGTGATCCAGGATGACCTTTGCTGTGAGGTGGTGAGGTTCAATCGTCCTTCATCTTGTGAGTGTTTTTTGATGAGGGCTCGGGACCATTGAACAGGGACGTCACATTTTCTCTATGTTCTTGAAGAACATTGTCACCAATGATTGCACCCAGGTCTTGGGTACTGCTGTTAGGTTAGGTTATACCCGGTCAATGCCAGGTTTATGAAGGGGGAAAAGGTCAGGGTTCAAGGTCACGTGTTGAGTCCAAGGAAAGGTCAGGGTTCAAGGTCACGGCTTGAGTCCAAGGTCGTTGGAAGGGGAAGGGGGGTAGGGTAGGGGGGGTCGTCTTTGTTTTGATTCTTTCCTGTCGTATCTTAAGACCCTTGTTGGCTGTAAGCAAGATGTTAAGGGTCTGTATGTTTTTACGTCTATGGTCCATTCCTCAACTGGTTAAGGGTTAGGTTCGAGTGTACATTTGTGATTACTATTGGTGTGCTACGTGGAGAGTCTCTTGCCCTTGTGTTGCTCTCTCTTAACCTTGTATTCATATGTTGTTTCATACATTTATACGCCTACACATACACACTTACACACACACACACACACACGCACACACACATACGCACCTCAGCCTAAACCAAGGTGTCTCTCTTTACCCACAAATAAGCTAACAAACAAACAAACTCATTATATCCATTACTGACAAGCAATTTAACTAACTGAATCTCTTCTAACAAACAAACAAAACCCAATAATACCCACAACTAACAAGCAATGCAACTCACCGAATGTCTTCTATAACAAACAAAATTTCTTTATTTCTCATCCGTAAAAAAAATTACATTTCAATCGAAATTTTCTTTCGACAATTAAGCCTCATTCCTCTAGCAAGGCTAGGAGGAAGAAGACGACCACCTCCCACTCCCTCTCCTCACTCCCTTCCTTCTTTCCCTCCCACCATAGCATTAACGTAGATCTACCCTCTGTTCTCAGTGAACGACCCGAATTCCACAGAAGACTATATAGTCAAACCCTCTCTGTGCATATCCCGCCTCCTCCTCCTCCTCCTCCTCCAACTCTCTCTCTCTCTCTCTCTCTCTCTCTCTCTCTCTCTCTCTCTCTCTCTCTCTCTCTCTCTCTCTCTCTCTCTCTCTCTCTCTCTCTCTCTCTTGACATATTTGCCAATAAGACGCACCCCTGTGCCAAGACTGTGCGGTGAAAATGGGATTTTGAAATGTGTCTGTTGGCGCTGGGGGGAGCCGGCGGGGTCTCGAACCCCCCTTCTCTCTCTCTCTCTCTCTCTCTCTCTCTCTCTCTCTCTCTCTCTCTCTCTCTCTCTCGTGTCTAGGTAGGGTAAGGCCTAAAGATTCAGTTTTCTTTTTCTTTTTTTTTTACTTTATTTTCTTTTTTTTTTTTTTTTTATAGATTTGTGGTTCTTGGGACGAGGAGGAAGAGTCATTTTTGCGCAGATTGATAGTTTCATACTTTTCATGAACGTAGACACTGATTTCTCATCTATTTTACACAATATCATCTTTAATTTCTTATCTGCTCTTCAGATGGAGGTGACTTTATTTTCGTAGTTAGTTACAGGTACGTAATATGAGAACCATGACTACATAATAGTTGCTATATGCTCTATTATCCACATTCCTTCAGTATAGTTCCTCAGTATTGTCTTCGCGTAGCTTTTCAGTATAGGCTTTGTATAGATCTTATCGCTATATCAGTTTAGCTCTCTATCGTTGCCTCATTGTAACCCTTCAGTGTTTGGCTCAGTATAGCTCTTCAGCAATTTCTCATCTTCGCTCATAAACCGCTCTCTTCTCTTAGCATTTCCTCATTATAGATCTTTATCTTTGCCTCACTATAGCTCTTCAATTTTGCCTCTGTATGATTCTCCTCCAGCAGTACCTCAATTTAGCTCGTAAACATTGCTTCAGTGTAGCTTTCAATGTTTGCCTCAGTATAGATCTCCATAACCGTGGTCTAAGCACGTCTCTTCAGTGTTGCGTCAGCATTCTTCTCCAGCTGTGTCTCATCTTCGCTCGTAGACGTTATTTCAGTATAGCTTTTCAACGCTGCCTCAGTATAGGTCTTAAATATCGCTTTAGATCTCTGCCGTTGCTTAAGCATATACTTCGTCATTTCTTAGGTATAACCAGCTTAACGCAGGCAATTATGAAGTTGAAAAAAAGAAGGGAGAAAATATGATGGCGATCCCTATTTTCTCATCATGAGTTAGCGAATGGGGAAGAGAGTCTTACTTTCTCTTCTACGTATGTTATTGGAGACTGATTCCCTCACTATGGTATTGGGAACAGATTCCTACTTTCTCATCCGTTTGTGATGAGTAGTGTTGGATTGTCTCTCCCGATCCTCTTGTTGATCGTAGCGAACAGAGAAGGATGGAGTTCTACCTCGTATCCGGTCATCAGTGAGTTTCTGGCTCGATTTTAGTAAAGCAGTGGCTGGAAAATTATATCTAATGGTCCCACTCGTGAAGTGCTGCAGCATCAGCAGTAGTTGTGGCTCTTTCGCTCTGTTCTCGAGAGAGAGAGAGAGAGAGAGAGAGAGAGAGAGAGAGAGAGAGAGAGAGAGAGAGAGAGAGAGAGAGAGAGAGAGAGAGAGAGAGTGCCAGCCAGCCTCCTTACTAATATAATAGAAAAGATTCTCCTGTGTTTGGATGTTGAGGGGATAAAACAAACAAAAAAGAAAAACAAAGGTCTGTCAGCAGTTCAATTGGTTCCCTAATGAGGCACTGCCGTCAGGTCCTTTTCAATTCATTAAGGAGACTTCAACGACATCTTCGTCGGCGAGTGTGTCAGAAATCCTACAGCTCGACCCGTACTTCCCACTCCTCCTACAGGTTGCCAGTGGCTCCTCATCTTTCTTCATGGGATGTCTCGCTATTGCTCTCCAGACTACCATAGGTCTCATGAACTGTAACTGTATCTAATACCCCTTTTGAACGTCAGCTTGCTCAAGACACCATATGTTCATTATCATACCAGATGATTCGAGACGCTAACCAACAGCTCTTAAAACCTTTTCCTCCTCATACCCCTTTGAACACCAGCTTTCTCAAGACACCCTATGTTCATTATCACACCAGATGTTTGAATGCTCAGCATCTTTCAACGTCTCAGACGTGAACAAGGTGATGGGGAGCTTAGCACCATGCCTGATCGTCCTCTGCTTGTATATGCTGGTGGATCTTGACAGCCCCGTGTGTGTGTGGAGTCCTGTGAGGCTTATACTATCTACAAGACCAACAGTTCCATCCTCTGTCTGCAAGAAAAACTTGGCAGTTCTCCAGCTTCATCCGCTGTGACCTGCTCCAGCTCCACCCTCCATGAACTGCGAATTACTCCAGTCTCACCCACCGTGAACTGTGTTCTGCTCTAGCTCCAGCCACTGTGAGCAATTGAATTGCTCCAGCTCCACTCTCTGTGAACTGTGAATCACTCCAGGTCTGTCCACTGTGGACTGTGAATTACTCTACGTCTCGCCACTGGGAACTTTGAATGACCCCAGCTACACGAAGTGTGAACTGCTCCTGTGTAGTATTTTACATGGCTTTCAGATACATTGGCCAACTTCGAGAACATCTATACTCCTTTCTCACAGCTCTTCTACAAGAGGGTCCTGCAAGAACCTCCTCCTCCCAAGTGTTCACTACTTACCCACTGAGATTAGAATAATGATCATGATACCCAATTTCCATGAATACCCTCACATATTGGACGTAGGCGTCATGACCATATTGTAAACCTAACTGAAAAAAGCCACGTCTCACTCACCCCAGGACTTCCCACCATGACTTCATCTGACGAGAGTCATAAACCAGATGGATCCTCTCACTGCCGAAGTGAATGAGGATTTAATCCTCTTATTAGAAACGCTGGAAAGCTCGGCAGATGTAATATCAAGCCTTTAACTCAGGCTCAGGAAACAGTCAATGTGGTAGTTAGTGAAACTACAGGACAGTGTGATATTGTCGCTACGAGAGTGGTGGTAGCAGGATATACGCATATCTCTATAGCAAGTTTCAGAAAACTATGATCCTAAATGTTCCGAGCGTCGGTCCGGCTCTGCTCTGCCCCGGATAGATGCTCATTTGAATAAAGTATTGCTTATTGCCTTCAACATCAGTGACTTCAGGGGCCCTCAAGACCTGAGGTATCAATAATTTTGTAATCAGGTCAATGATTCTAATACCTTTTAAGAAGATTCTCCTATATCCAGAAAGTTTCTTAATTCCCTGAGTTAGCATCGTGTGTCATGTTCGTGTCATGAAAGTGATATTGTCCCCGTTATTCCCGTGAATGCACATTGCATCTGAATGTACATTGATCCTCTGTTTAATCACTACCGAATTCTAGTTATCCTCTCTGAGCGTTCTTTGATCCTCTGTATTTATAGATCTCGTGCTCAAATGTTCCTCCTTTGTATCGTAACCAAGATTGTTAATTCTGAGTCCCCTTTCACAAAGGGATACGAATCCTTTGTATCCTTACCTTTGTTTCAGTTTGGTCTCATCTCTCAGCCTCTCCCATGTCTGTGTATTGTGCGTATACTCTATAAACTTCCTGCCTGCCTCCACTTACCTCCCCATCGTATGTGACCTTCAACCACACTATACACTTACAGAAATACAACCTTACAGTCGAAGTAAGTGTAATCTAATGACTATTAATGACGCCTCTTACACACACCTTTATCCATCATCGTTTAATCCTTTTGCGATCGAATGGCTTATAAAACAGTTCTACCCTCAACCATCTGGGTTCGTAGGATGTTTCACAGGTGTGAGGCACCAGCCACATTAAGGGAATCGATAACACCACACTGGGTCCGATCGCCAATAACATTCCCACCCAACTTACCAGATTTGTCAACCATGATCTCGACGGTAAGTTTCCAGCGCCCATCAGGCCTTTTCTTTCTTTCTTCTTCTTCTTCCTCTTCTTCCTTTTTTTTTCTTCTTCTTTTTCTTCTACTCTTCTTCGTCTTCTTCTTCTTCTTCTTCTTCTTCTTTCTTCTTCTTCTTCTTCTTCTTCTTCTTCATCTCCTCCTCCTTCTTCTTCTTCTTCTTCTTTTTCTCTTCTTCTTCTTCTTTTTCTTCTTCTTCCTTTTCTTCTTCTTCTTCTTCTTCTTCTTCTTCTTCATCTCCTCTTCCTTCTTCTTCTTCTTCTTCTTTCTTTCTTCTTCTTCTTCTTCCTCTTCTTCCTTTTCTTCTTCTTCTTCTTTCTTTCTTCTTCTTCTTCTTCCTCTTCTTCCTTTTCTTCTTCTTCTTCTTCTTCTACTCTTCTTCGTCTTCTTCTTCTTCTTCTTCTTCTTCTTCTTCATCTCCTCCTCCTTCTTCTTCTTCTTCTTCTTTCTTTCTTCTTCTTCTTCTTCCTCTTCTTCCTTTTCTTCTTCTTCTTCTTCTACTCTTCTTCGTCTTCTTCTTCTTCTTCTTCTTCTTCTTCTTCTTCTTCTTCTTCTTCTTCTTCTTCTTCTTCTACTCTTATTCTTCTTCTTCTTCTTCCTTTTCTTCTTCTTCTTCTTCATCTCCTCTCTCCTTCTTCTTCTTCTTCTTCTTCTTCTTCTTCTTCTTCTTCTTCTTCTTCTTCTTCTTCTTCTTCTTCTTCTTCTTCTTTTTCTCTTCTTCTTCTTCTTTTTCTTCTTCTTCTTCCTTTTCTTCTTCTTCTTCTTCTTCTTCTTCTTCTTCTTCTTCTTCTTCTTCTTCTTCTTCTTCTTCTTCTTCTTCTTCTTCTTCCTTTTCTTCTTCTTCTTCTTCATCTCCTCCTCTTCTTCTTCTTCTTCTTCTTCTTCTTTTTCTCTTCTTCTTCTTCTTTTTCTTCTTCTTCTTCCTTTTCTTCTTCTTCTTCTTCTTCTTCTTCTTCTTCTTCTTCTTCTTCTTCTTCTTCTTCTTTCTTCTTCTTTCTTCTTCTTCTTCTTCTTCTTCTTCTTCTTCTTCTTCTTCTTCTTCTTCTTCTTCTTCTTCTTTTTTTCTTCTTCTTCTTCTTCTTCTTCTTCTTCTTCTTCTTCTTCTTCTTCTTCTTCTTCTTCTTCTTCTTCTCCTCTGTGCATTCAAGAAGCAAAGGATGGTAGCGCTTTTTGCCTTTCTGATAGCCATCTCGGGCGTGGAATGCTTCAACGAAGAGATGGCCTCTTTGCTATGGCCAAAGTAAACTTAGCACCGACATCTCACGGCGGTGTAGAGCAACATCTCATACCGTCGCCACACGACTACGTTCCTAACCTCGCTCGCAAGAAGGCCATATCGAGATACGATTCCAAGAACTCCGTCAACCTTGTTTTGAGACATACCCATCAGGAGAGGTCATCTTTGAACCCTTTTCATTCCCCTTTTCGTCAACATGTCCTGCAGCCCATTATCGACCCCCACTCTATCGTGAGCATGAGATGGAATAGGTTCAGAAAGGGGACTTCCTTGCCCCTTCTTCTTTTAATACTTAACCATGGAAGGAACCGTAGAGAAATTATCAAATGAGTTGATTATCTGGTTCTTAGATGGTGTGTGTGTGTGTGTGTGTGTGTGTGTGTGTGTGTGTATGTGTGTGTGTGGGGAAGGGGAAGGGGTCTGTGCGTGTATCTTGGTGGGCACTGAGGATTCTCTCTCTCTCTCTCTCCCTCTGCTGACGTCATTCTTGAGTGAGAGAGAGAGAGAGCTCAAGTGATCGCGGGATCTCTCCCTTAATTAACCCTTCCAAAGGCGAGATTACCACCTCCACCCTAGAGATCGCCGGGGGCTTATCTGCAATATTGCCGCGCAGGAGCTTCACCCATTTAACCCGGAAGACCCGATGGGCCACTTGGGATCTTTAGGTCATCGATTTCACTGTAGATATTCCCTACGATGGATGTCTTGTAGGAGAGACACAGTCACCATCATCCATTCCCACTAAGATGTTTAATTCCCTGTAAGCATTTAACCTTACCGTGTGTTTTTCATTATTTACTTCCCTGCAACCTTCATCCTTCACCAGCTTCAGACGCTGGCAGGACGACCGAACACCCCTGAGTCGCAAATCTTCTTCGAGAGGATATTGAACAGCCAATTAGACGACGTTCGATGGTAACATAACCTCCTCCTTGTGAGGTTAGGTGATACGGGGAGTTGGCATCGCCTTTGAGGCTGAAATCAATCACTCTCTTCTTCCACTACACCGTCAGAAGCCATGACAAACTACAATAACTATAGCCTAGGATAACTTCCGCACATTGCTTGTCTACATCCACTTTCTCCACTGACCCCGCAAGCCAATGAGATGGGATTAACCCATTAAGGAAGGGACGGCCTCAATTTGACTAGAAGGAGCCTCATTCTTGCAGGACCAGACCACAGTTCGCATGAGAAATCTCCCAGCTATACAAGCTGTGCACTGGTCCCTTGTACTCAAAGTTTGCTACGTACTGTCCCAAAATCTTTCCCTTGACTCACGTAGTGTTTTCTCTCTCTCTCTCTCTCTCTCTCTCTCTCTCTCTCTCTCTCTCTCTCTCTCTCTCTCTCTCTCTCTCTCTCTCTCTCTCTCTCTCTCTCTCTCTCTCTCTCTCTCCCCACCCCCACCACCACCACCACCACCACCAGTGGGAGGACACGTCTTCACCTTGCCACACCAATCTCCTGTAAGTGCAAAAGTATTTGCGGCAGAGAAGTGGCTGACCATTATTGTCAACATGCTTCCAGGTTCCACGGGTTCTGTTAGACGTCACTCTGGCCCAGAGTGACGTCCCTGACGTTGTTTCGTGCCAGATGTCCTGTGGACACAGAGCCCGACTTCCTCTGGCTTCATGTTGCAGATGACGACCTGGAAGACGGGAGGAAAGCTGGTGTTGGACGACGTCTGAGCTGCTGTCGCCAACCCTCGGATGATACAGATGTGGGAAGGAGCTTTGGAAATCAACCTGGCGCTGCAGACGATGAAGGAAACAGTAGATATATTCCATTTTGAGGTACCCAGGAAAGGCAAAAGTAGTTTCCTTTTTTTTTTTTCTTTTATTTTAGAGACCTGGAACGTAAGAAGGTGCTGGGTACGTTTAGCCTCAACTAGAGAGGGAGGGTTGAGAAAGAGGGGGGATACTATTTCATAACAGGTGTCCAAGTGCGAAGGAACTTCACGGTTCGTTGTGGCAACGATACATCCGACACTCCAGCTAGCCAACAAGAAAAGAGCATAGCATGATAAGAGAAGAGGACCAGAGAAACATTGAACACAAGGTGGTTCTCAAGGCATAGGATAAACCGAAACTTTCCCAACTTTTCCTTTAAATTCATCAAAAGGAAATTGCCTGCTAGGAGCTAATCAGACCATGTGATTATGGGAGAAGAGTTATAGAGGATGATGGAAAGATATGCGAGGAACTGAATGTAAATTCAGAAGCGTTTTCAACAGTGATAGACACCACAACCCCGACAGCAACGAGATACAATGGAAAGGGAATGTAGCAGAGCATTGAACTGCATTAGAACACGACCAGAATACTGAACACCATGGAATCCAAGGGAATCCAAACAGGAACAGACCACTGGATCCCCCTTCGAGGCTTTATGTGACAGTGGAAGACATCAGAAACTCACAAATTAGTGTGGTAAAAGTTAGAGGGCTTATAGATGGGTCAGCGAGAATAATCTGAAGATTGTCTTTGTGATTAAGGTTCATGCTTCTGGCAAGATTACCCAAATGTGTATAAGATGTACCCACGGGAAGACACCGTTACCCACGGGAAGACACCATACCTACGGGAAGACACCGTACCCACGGGAAAACACCGTTGCCCACGGGAAGACACCGTTACCCAAGGGAAGACACCTTACCCACGGGAAGACACCGTACCCACGAGAAGACACCGTACTCACAGTTAGTGAGAAATGTGCATCTTGCCCAGTAAAGTGTGTGAGAAATGGAACTTCCCCAGTACTGTATTAAGAAACCAAGGAGAACTTACAGTGCCGTGCTTATGTTATGTAAGAAAACTTCGGTAATAAAGACGCTCTGGGTTTGCCATATCGTAGTTGCCATGTGGAATTCAGCGATGAATAACAGCCTTTCATCTTTCGAAAAAAAAAAATCTGGAAGTGTTTACTCAGATCTCTGTTAAAACAGCGGAGGAAAAAAAAAAGTATTCTGTTTTGGTCAAACGAGTAGAGGAAAAAATAAAGGATTGACCCACATAGATATTCCGGTACTACACAGAGACTCTGAATCAAATGCGATTTTTCTAAAATAGAGGAAAGCGCTCACGTCAAACGCATTGGGATCAGTCAAAACTTGTACCTCCCTTGTGGCTTACTTATAGAGAGGTTTATTGTAGAATCATAGCTTGTCACCCGTTTTCCATAAACTGGAATTAGAAAGTAGACAGTCAAGATGATAAGTACATATTTAATGATTTTGATAAAAGTTAAGTATGGTGCAAGGCTATGGAGTAGCCAATCTGGTACTCTTAGGCCTTAAGCTGAGAAGAGAGAGAGAGAGAGAGAGAGAGAGAGAGAGAGAGAGAGAGAGAGAGAGAGAGAGAGAGAGAGAGAGAGAGAGAGAGAGAGAGGTAGGTCTACCTTTTTGCCTCTCCTATGAAAATATCCTCATGGTATATTAGTCCTGCAAGGTATTTTTTCCACCTGTTTTCCGACCGGTGTTTTGCAGGAGGGAGTTGAGGGTTTGGGAAGAGCCTTTTGTCTGCCATCTTCTTCTCCAACTGCTTTTAAGGGGAATAATGTTAAGGCCAGACCATCTCGCTTGGACCTCGGGTCTGTGTGTATATGTAAGTAACTCAACTGGCACGGTCACTAGTTCCATGTTCCTTAGATCAGCAGTTCTACGTTCCTCAGGTGGAGTAAAGTCCAGTTCTGTATCTGTTTTCTCTATGCCTCCATACCCTTTTAAGAGCTTGAAATACCGACGAAAGCTTAGAGTTCATATATATATATATATATATATATATATATATATATATATATATATATATATATATATATATATATCAGCGAACAACAACAACTGAGTCAGTTTTTGTTCGTTCGCTGATGATACATCGCTGATGGCTCATTCGGGTGAGAAACTGCAGAAGCTGATGACTGAATTTGGTAAAGTGTGTGAAAGAAGAAAGCTGAGAGTAAATGGCGGGGTGGCGGCGGTAATGGATGAAGGCAGCATGTATGAACATGTACATGTGTATATATGTATATGTCTGTGTATACATATGTATGTATACGTTGAAATGTATAGGTATGTATATGTGCATGTGTGGGCGTTTATGAATATGCATATGTATGTAAGTGGGTTGGGCCATTCCTTCGTCTGTTTCCTTGCGCTGCATATATATATATATACTTTTGTCTCTGGTGACAGGGGAGAAAGAATACTTCCCACGTATTCCCTGCGTGTCTTAGAAGGCGACTGAAAGGGGAGGGAGCGGGGGGCTGGAAATCCTCCCCTCTCGTTTTTTTTTTTTTTTTTAATTTTCCAAAAGAAGGAACAGAGAAGGGGGCCAGGTGAGAATATTCCCTCAAAGGCCCAGTCCTCTGTTCTTAACGCTGCCTCGCTAACGCGGGAAATGGCGAATAGTTTGAAAAAAAAAAAAAAAGAATATGTACTTTTCCTTTTAACGTGTGCACGAAAATTACTGCAATACCAGCAATACGTTTTCAGCTATACAGTCAAGGTGAAACATGTCTAATAACTCTAGTGTTTGTTTTAACATTCCAGGCAACACCTGGCATTTTATCACATACCTGCTGATAGATATCAACGAAAATACATCACAACGTTGTTTCGACGGTAAGACACGAGCCATGAAAGTGTGTATTGTTTATTTACAGTCCACCAATCTGAGGTGAACCCTTTCAGCAACATTTTTCCTGCTTGCACAGAAGCCGCTAAACCGCTAATCCATGTTTTCTGTGACCAACATTGACCTCGGACCAATTAACGCAACGGGCTTGATTGGGAGTCATTTTTTGACTAATGGTTATGACGTGTGTTCCGGAAGCATTTTCCGTGTTATGGACTCATAGGAATATATATATATATATATATATATATATATATATATATATATATATATATATATATATATATATATATATATATATATATATATATATATATATATATATATATATATATATATATATATATATATATATATATATATATATATATATATATAGAGAGAGAGAGAGAGAGAGAGAGAGAGAGAGAGAGAGAGTCAGAAACTTTAGTTCCTTTCATACGTGGTCGTTATTTCCCGTTTTACTGAAGTAGCGTCAGGAACAGATAACTGATCATTAGGGGGGGGGGGGGGGCAAGATCCTTTGCTTGGCTCCATCCTCCGCTCCTTCTTTTGGAAAGTAATACAGGAGGGGAGGATTAATAGTTGAAAGTGAGCGAAGTCTAGGATCAAAAGCTATAAACGACATTCATTTTCTTGTTTAGCTGGCCTGTTTTTCTTCTTCCATATTACAGCACGTCATCTCGAAGGAACATATATTGTCTCTAATATACCTGGTAAGTTGTACGGAAGGGTAGCGATTGTCAGGTTGAGGGCATATACAGAGCATCAGATCGGGGAGGAGCAGTGTGGTTTCAAAAGTGGTAGGGGATGTGTGGATCAGGTGCTTGCATTAAAGACCTTGTGTATTCTCACACGTGTTGTCAATGGACTGAACCAGTGCATGTGAAACGTCCTGGGTAAACCATAGATGGGTGTGTGGGGCCTGGATGTGTGGATAGGGAGCTGTGGTTTCGGTGCGTTGCACATGACAGCTCGAGAAAGGATGTGAGCGAATGTGGCCTTGCTTCATCTGTTCAAGGTGATATGTCGCTAACGTGGGAAATGGCGTACACATACAAATGCAATATTACCACAGTCGTGATATCCTTTGTCTTCGTCATAGTGAAGCTCAATTTCGCCTTTGATATGATAGTTTATATTAGAAGAACATTCCTCTCAAAGTTCTTTTTTTTCCGCTTTATAACGAAAAAAACAACAACTCATTTTCTTTGTTTACAGTTTTAAAGTCATGGTATCAACGTTTTCTGTTCATCTGAGGCGCCAGTTAGCTCGGCACTCTTCCCTTGTGTTTCAGCCTCATATTTCAAACAGTGAGCAAGAATGCTTTCATTCCCAGTCAGAAGCTTATGAAGCAACCGTTGCTGACAGTATAATCTTGTCTTACCCCAGACTGTGTGTGTGTGTGTGTGTGTGTATATGTGTCTCGTTAACAATCCGAAAGAGACCCAAAGTTTATTGTTCTTAAATAATTCATTTCCAACACCTCTACCCTCCTCAGCACATCCTCAACTATAACCTCGCATCCATATACGATCGTTGGTGCTGCTATACCTTCAATCATACCCATTTTTGGCCTCCGAAACAACGATCTCTCTTACCACATATTCTTGCGTGCTCCCAAAGCCTTTGCCTCCCTCACCCACCGTAAGACTCACTCCCGCTTCCATGACATTCACCACCATGTCCACTCCCTAGGTATGTAAAACACTCTCATACTCCATTTTATTCTTTATTCAAACACACACCCCAACTAACCTGTTCCTCAGCCCTGGTAAACTTAATGACCTTCTTTTACTCACATTTACTCTCAGCTTTCTCCTTTCACACACTCAATCGCCACTTATTGCAGTTTCTCACTCAAATCAGCCACTAGTGTTGTATCATCAGCAAACAACTACAGACACTTCTCAGACCCTCTCATCCCCTACAAACTGCATACTCGCCGCTCTCTTCAAGAGCTTCGCATCTATCTACCTCACCACCCCACTCATGAACAAATTAAATAACCATGGGGACATCACACATCCCTGCCGCGGACTAACTTTCACTTGGAACCATTCACTCTCCTCTCTTCCTATCTTACACATGCCTTACACCCTGGATAAAGACTTCTTACTGCTTCTAGCATCTTTCCTCCCATACTGTATGTTTCTAAGATATTCCACAAGGCATCTCTATCAACCCTATCATATGTTTTTTCCTGATCCATAAATACCACGTACATACTCCTTCACTTCGCATACCACCTCGATCCAAACATACTACATCTGGCACCACTATCATCAAACACATTCAACAGTCCTTCGAAATAATCACTCCATTCCCTTCTCACTTCATCACTTCCTGTTACCATTTCCCCCTTGGCCTCCATTATCAATGTTTCCATTTGCTCTCTTGTTTTTCGCACACTATCAATCTCCTTCCGTAACATCTTATTCTCCCTAAAGTTTACCGATGCTCACTCAGTCCAACTCTCAGTTGCCCTCTTTTTCAACCCCTGTACCTTCCTCTTGACTTCCTGTCCCCTTGTCTTATACATATCCTAATCATTTGTATTACTTCCATAAGATTACCGACCAAACGCCTCTCTTTTCTCCTTCATTAGCACCTTTACTTCTTCACTCAACCATTTACCACCCTTTCTGGTCTGCCCGTCTCCTACTCTTCGTATGGTTAAATGAATCTTTGGCACATGCTATCTCTGCTTTCATACGCACCTCCCATTCCTCACCCATTCCTCCAGCTTCAGTCACTCTCACCATTTGCCATTTCAAACTCAGTCTCTACCGGCATTTCTTCACACGTCTCTTTCCAAGCTCACTTACTCTAGCTATTCTCTTCTCATATATATATATTGTCCACATCCTCTTTATTTGTGAGAAAGAATAATATCTCTCATATTGTAGATTATGAAGCCGTTACATAACGAAAATTTATTGATATGTTGAAAAGAAATCATCGACGGCATTTAGTGATAAGAACCGGGCAATATCAGTGATAAGGAATTCCCCTGAGCCTATTGATACATCTGATAGGATTGAACTGTATGTGCTGATGCTCTTTTGTGTTTTTCTTTTGTAAGTGTGAATAAAGAAATGCACAACACCCGTCCTCTGCATAAAATGCCTGAATGAAAACACTCATTTGGTGTAATGTTAATACAGATCCATTTAATGATACTGGTTCATTCCCGTAGCGCTATTAATGGGCTATAGCTGATAAGAGAATAATTGCACATGAAGTTACTGGATTCGGTAATGGAATAGAAGTATTGATGAGGTCACTCCGAAATGATGGAAAAAGAAAAAAGTACTTGGTATTAAAGTGAGGTGTAACGGCTGAAACATTCTCATGTGACATATTTTTTATTTTCATGATAGGTTCATCCGCTGCTACAGAGGGTTGAATGTCGTGTTTGCATCACTTATGAAGTTGTCAGTCTTAAGTTCTTCCTCCGGTCCAAACAGGACGTTGGAGATCTCCCAAAGGAAATAACTAAACCTAGTATTATTGTTGCTGCATGCGATATTGAAGTTCACGTGTATTTCTATGAAGAGGATCTGTAAAATGCCTTTTCTATATTGTGGTTACTATTCCCAGGTCATTTCAGCATCCATTACGAAGCTGTTCAGTCCGCGAACTGTGTACGAAATCGGTGACCACTGAAAATGGGTGGTAGATGACCAGTCTAAATATGTATCTTGGAATAGATTCCAATACTGATCACGTAAGCATCTCACTCGACCGAATGAGGACAGTTGCATTAAGAGACACCTCGTAAACCTTCGTTTACACTCTTTTCCTAATGTATGGTGCTATTTCATTGCCTGACATCCTCGATTTGGACGATGGGGTCCAGAATGCGTTACTGTCGCAGTGTGATGTCGCAGAAATACGATAGATAGATAGACATTATAAATGCGTCGACTGTATATCTGTTTATTTACCATTTGCCTTCAAACCCAAAGCCTTTATACATGAGATGGATCGAGTGCCTTCAAGAGTGAACTTTGTTCGTGAATCAGTTCTTCGTAACAGGTTCTGAACTCCCGCTCAGCAGACTGGCTTAGGACATGGAAGCCTGATTCCCCAAGGTGGCAGACTTGCTAACCCTACTACCACCTCCTTCGGGTATCACACGTTCCACCGATCCCTTCGTCCTTATACCTGGAGTTCATATAGGCATCATCCTACCACGGCTCATAGTCCTTCCATTGCATGCCGGACATACCCATCCAGATGCTAAGCTTCCGTTGCTAAACTCTGGAAAAAAAGACACATTAGCGAGATAGAGACATAGGTCCCATAGACCATGCTTAAAGAATCAGTCCTAGTTCTAACCTCAACCACAACCTCCCTCCCATTCTCCACTAATGTTGGGAGGATGCCTCTCTCTCTCTCTCTCTCTCTCTCTCTCTCTCTCTCTCTCTCTCTCTCTCTCTCTCTCTCTCTCTCTCTCTCTCTCTCTCTCTCTCTCTCTCTCTCTCTTTTGTGAAGCTTCATGTACTATTTCCCATTAAGGCTGGCTCCATTGGTCGTCACCAATAGATATATCATAAACGTGACCCGGCATAAGGGACTGGAAGACGTCGAAGTGGTGGAGCGATTCAAGACACAGGTGAAGACGTCGTCTCTTTCCTTACGTCTCCTTCTCATTAACCTTATCAACATCTCACTCACAGCCCGGGCTTGATGTGGACTCTTTTTTTTTTCACGCTCGTAACCTGAGCCTTGGACGTGAAATATAAAGTCGAATGGCAGCTCAGAATAGTGAGGTTGGTTGTGTATCACTGCGTGAATAACACCGTTCGCTGGGGGAAAAAAAAAAAAAGAAATGCGAAAATAGAAAATATAGAATAGGGGGAACATTGCCCCATGTTCTGATGAAAAACCAAATACGACCTAATTCTCTTTTAATGATCTAGTAATTATCACGCGGTGGTTGAATATGAATGGCATGAATTAAACCCAAAATCATCCAGCTTTCGGAGTTTTGAACTGTGCAAATTAACCCCATCCATATCATCACAATTATATATATATATATATATACACCTGGCACGCACTCACTTCCTCTTTTTTTCGCATAATGACATCAGGGCCAGTTGTAGGTTAGGGGGAGATAAAAGGTAGCCTGTCCTTCGTATCATCTTTTATCTCTCACTAGTAGCTTTGCCTTGTATCATCATCTTCAAGAACAAGATAAAATATTGCCTGTCCTTACTATAATCTACGATTCAACAGGGACCTCTCTCAAATCCTTATCTTCTATCTCTCACTAGTAGCTTTGCCTTGTATCATCTTCAAGAGCAACTTTGTTTTATGTTATCTCATGCCACATAGAAGGACTGTGTCCTGACTGTGCATTAAGTCATGAGGAATTTACCCACATCTCGCCTTGATCGTGTGAGAGTCTCACGTCTTACTTTATCTGTTACAAGAGAAGGTTGACCTTATCTTATATACCACCTCATCTTACCTCAACCTTATTCAAACCCTGACCTTACTGTGCCACTTATCATTGCACTTATACTACTCCCCGACACGCTCATTGTATATTACAAGTACATGGTGTTCTATATACGAGACCTGATGTCTTTACATATAACTGTTGATGAAAAATTCCAATCAAGTCCTTAAGCCTGATGACTGCCCACGCAATCATTATATCAACTTAACGTAGATATCTTGGGTTTTACACACATTTTGCATGTCTACAGAACCTCTTGAGACACCACGAAACGTATATACGACGTATGAATTGCAGTTAAGCTGAGTGGAAGCTTTAACAAATAAGCTAAGGGGAAAGTCTACTTTTGCTAACCCTATTGTTGAGGTGGTCATATTGACGAACACACCGTCAGAAAATCTTGTAAAACAGTTACTTTGGTGAACGCTTGTGTAAACGCCAGATATCATGGGCTCCCATCTGTTAGTGAATTATACTTTCGATTTACGAAGTTACATCAGTAGAAACCACCTCATTTTTCTAAGTTAATACACCTGCAGAGGTTAAGAGAGAGGGTAGCAATAGCATTCAAATATCTCACCTGGAGTGGAAGTTTGTTGAATATAATTGTCAAGATTTAGCTAGAGAGCTGCCTTGTGTTCTACGTCTGAATTTATCCCCTCGGCTCCAGTCAGTTCTTCTCAAATCAGCGGAGGGTGACGATGTACTCAACCTGAGGGATCCTGTAGGTGACGTGATGTCATGAGTAGTAACATTTTCGAGTCAAGATTATGACATTCACGATGACTAACCCCCCCAAGCTGTTGGTGTTCCTCCACGCGACAGATGCACATACTCCAGGCTACACGTCGGTTCATTTCCGTATTATCTTCAGTCTAGGGAGCCTCCTCCTCCTCCTCCTCCTCCGCCGCCGCCGCTGCCATCTTGGGTTTTAAGGGCAAGTGAGGCAGTCTACCGTGGGGGATGGGACCCAGGTAGTGGGGAGAAGGATCGAACTAGCTATGCAAGTGTGTTTTGGTGGGTATTGTGCTTCCCGTCTTCTGTGCTGATAACGTTGCTTACATACCAGGAATGTGAAGAATTCGTTCTCTCTCTCTCTCTCTCTCTCTCTCTCTCTCTCTCTCTCTCTCTCTCTCTCTCTCTCTCTCTCTCTCTCTCTCTCTCTCTGTATTTTCTTCATACATGTTCGTCGTTTCCTGCTTTATCGAGGTAGCGCCAGGAACAGACGATGAAGGGCTGCATTCACTCATATCCATTCATGTATGATACACTGAAAGCAAAACCCTCCTTATCCACAACAAGTTCCCACAGACGTCTCCATGGATTCCCGCGGTTGTTTCTTATGCCCTGGTTCAATCCATTAACAGCAACTCTCTCCCCGTATATCATATCTTTCCAATTCACTCTATCCCCTGCAGGCCTTCCATTCAACTGCATCTTCAGGCCTAAGTCACTCTAATTTTTATCATTCCATCCTTCCATTACCAGTTTGGTCTCCCCTCTCTTCTTTTACCCTACACTTCTGACACATATATCCTTTTTGTCAACCTCTCCTCACTCATTCTCTCTGTATGTCCAAACCATTTCAGCACACCCTCTTTCAGCTCTCTCAACCATACTCGTTTTATTGCCTCATTTCTCTCCTTGGCTTTTGTTCCTTACTCGATCAAATAACCTCACACCACATATTGTCCTCAATCATTCAGTTCCCAACACATCCATCCTCCTCCGCATCCATTTAACATCCTGAGGATAACTATACCTTCAAACACATCCATTTTCAGCCTCCCAGATCACGAACTCTCATTCTACACACATTCCTCAGTGCCTCCAGAACCATCGTCCCCTCATCCACCCTATGATTCAGTTCCTCTTCCATGGTTCCATTCGCCGCCATGTCCACTCCCAAGGATCTAACACACACCACTTCAAATTATCTTCATTCATACTCACACCTCAACTAACCTGTTCCTCTGTCCTGCTTTTGTTCACAGTTACCCTCAGCTTCCTCCTCTTGCACAGTTCCCCCAAAACTTAGACACAAATTTATGCAGCTTATTCGAATCTATTACCAATGCTGTGTCATCAGAAAGAAGCTAACTCACTTACAAGGCCCCCTTCACCCCGTATGGACTGCAAACTTAACAATCTCTCAATAACCCATCCATCTACCTCCTTCACACAAGTTATAGGATATCATCCCTGTAGGATCTTAAACTTTCAGAATGGGTTTGTCATGCACACGCAGACTGAGGGGATAATACAACATAGCGAAAGAAAAAAATGAAATCTCCGAAAACATGACATTAAAGAGGTCACAAATTTGCATCAAGAAAAAAAAAATATCCTCATAAAAACTCGAGTGCGCTGGTATAATCAGCCTCCGAAGAGAGAGAGCGTATTCTGTAACCTCACAACAAAGAGGATATACCTCACTCCTCATAAACCCGAAGTATTTAGAACTCTGGCAATCAAACGATTACGCGATTAGAAAACGGGAGATTACATCTGCTAGGGCGAGCGCCCTCCAACCACATCGTATACAACATAATGGACAAGGTGGCAATGTAGTTCGCTTTAACTCGCGAAGTGCAACGAGTTCCCAGCAGGAGTAGGCAGGCAAGCAAGCAAACAGGCAACGCCACCACCGCCCCTCTCCCCTTACGTTCCTAATGGTCAAACTGAGGGTTTTGAGCTCTGATGTGGCTCGTGAGACGAGACCAAGTGACACCATCACGTTGGTATTGTGGTGGTGGTAGGGATCATCCCGGCGATGGAAGTGCGTGTGGTGACAAGGATCTTGAGTGGTGATGATGTGGTCCCGGTAGCGAAGTATGGCTCATCACTGAGGAGTGTATGAATGATAATGCACTCGTAGCAGGATATGAGCGACCCTAACCCATTCGCAATTCAGCATTTCATTTTCGGGAATACTCCTTCACGAAGAAAAGGAAAAATATTTGCCTGTGTCTGTGTTTGCGTAAAAGAGGCCATTGTTCTACCGTTCCTGATCTCTGCAAATGAAGCCATCTTTCTTCGCTTCCTGACGCTACCACGAAAAAGGGGGTTGAAACCAAAAAGAAAAAAAAGATCATTCATACACATACATGCTGTACACCGTAAACAAAATATCATTTCTTTTCAAAATGACAAATAAACATTGCGTCATCAAAAGTACCCCTCTGAAAAGACCGGAGCACAAAAAATATATATAAACAAAGGTCCGGCTGCTCGAAATTCATACATGTATAAAAAACTTTTTTGGTCACACTATAGATGCCAGTGTGCCTAGTTACGTATATTATAATGCAAATGTTTTTAAACCATTTGCTAGCCAGCTGGTCCGCACGTCCATCAGTGGATAATTAAACGATACCAGGAATGAATTTAAACACTACACATGGAAACTACTCTTGTTTATCTTCATAAGGGAATCCCGCTCGTAGATTCCAGTCTTACGACTTTATAACAATTGAATTTCTATAAAAGAATTTATGTAACCTTGGCCTAACCATCGTTAATCATGATGGTAGTTAAAATTTGCTAATTTGCTAATTCAACTATGTCAGTATATATATATATTTTTTTTTTTTTTTTTTTTTTATACTATTCGCCATTTCCCGCATTAGCGAGGTAGCGTTAAGAACAGAGGACTGGGCCTTTGAGGGAATATCCTCATATGGCCCCCTTCTCTGTTCCTTCTTTTGGAAAATTTAAAAAAAAAAAAAAAAAAAAAAAAAAAAATGAGAGGGGAGGATTTCCAGCCCCCCGCTCCCTTCCCTTTTAGTCGCCTTCTACGACATGCAGGGAATACGTGGGAAGTATTCTTTCTCCCCTATATATATTTATCTATTTATTCACTTTGCCCCGTCGCCGTCTTTCTTTTTTCTCATACATATTCGCCATTTCCCGCGTTAGCGAGGTAGCGCCAAAGACAGAGGACTGAGCCTTAGAGGGAATATCCCCCTTGGCCCCCTTCTCTGTTCCTTCTTCTGGAAAGTTAGAAAAGAGAGAGGAGGATTCCCTCCCCCGCCCATTTTAGTCGCTTTTTACGACACGCAGGGAATACGTGGGAAGTATTCTTTCTGCCCTATCTCAGGGATAGTATATATATATATATATATATTCATGTGAGAAACTGCAGAAGCTGGTGACGGAGTTTGGTAAAGTGTGTGGAAGAAGAAAGTTAAGAGTAAATGTGAATAAGAGCAAGGTTATTAGGTACAGTAGGGTTGAGGGTCAAGTCAATTGGGAGGTGAGTTTGAATGGAGAAAAACTGGAGGAAGTGAAGTGTTTTAGATATCTGGGAGTGGATCTGTCAGCGGATGGAACCATGGAAGCGGAAGTGAATCATAGGGTGGGGGAGGGGGCGAAAATTTTGGGAGCCTTGAAAAATTTGTGGAAGTCGAGAACATTATCCCGGAAAGCAAAAATGGGTATGTTTGAAGGAATAGTGGTTCCAACAATGTTGTATGGTTGCGAGGCGTGGGCTATGGATAGAGTTGTGCGCAGGAGGATGGATGTGCTGGAAATGAGATGTTTGAGGACAATGTGTGGTGTGAGGTGGTTTGATCGAGTAAGTAACGTAAGGGTAAGAGAGATGTGTGGAAATAAAAAGAGCGTGGTTGAGAGAGCAGAAGAGGGTGTTTTGAAATGGTTTGGGCACATGGAGAGAATGAGTGAGGAAAGATTGACCAAGAGGATATATGTGTCGGAGGTGGAGGGAACGAGGAGAAGAGGGAGACCAAATTGGAGGTGGAAAGATGGAGTGAAAAGGATTTTGTGTGATCGGGGCCTGAACATGCAGGAGGGTGAAAGGAGGGCAAGGAATAGAGTGAATTGGAGCGATGTGGTATACAGGGGTTGACGTGCTGTCAGTGGATTGAATCAAGGCATGTGAAGCGTCCGGGGGTAAACCATGGAAAGCTGTGTAGGTATGTATATTTGCGTGTGTGGACGTGGGTATGTACATGTGTATGGGGAGGGTTGGGCCATTTCTTTCGTCTGTTTCCTTGCGCTACCTCGCAAACGCGGGAGACAGCGACAAAGTATAAAAAAAAAAAAAAAAAAAAAAAAAAAAAAAAAAAAAAAAATATATATATATATATACATATATATATATATATATATATATATATATATATATATATATATATATATATATATATATATATATATATATAGTTCGTTAAGCACGGAAAATGAAATGGTCATTAAAAGGAATGATTGACGGAAGGTAATTGATTTACATGAACGATCCGAGAGAAAGGTATGACTGAAATGATTATTTTAGTAGCGGTAAAAGTGTTTGAATTTCGATGTTCGGATTTATGCATTTGGGGTCAGGAAAATACAACCAACAGATATATTCGTATAAAATGTATGTGCATACACCAGTGAGTACACCCACGCTCGCATGAAGCCGTCAGGCAAATATAGATATATCCTCTCACATGGACGTTGACACACACACACACACACACACACACACACACACACACACACACACGCCCATAAACACACTTTCACACACACACACATACACACACGTAAACACACTTTCACACACACACACCATTAGTTTTCTTGATCTTTGTCAGGTGACTTGCCAAAAGGACTGGTATCTTACATCAACATGTTGGCAGATGATGAACCTGATGATGAAGTAAGTAAAAGGTGAGGTGGTTACATCCATTTACAATGATATCTGGATGAATTGATAAACTTCAACATTGATCTAATACATGGTTGATGAAACTCAAGCCCAGTGGGTTTAATGCCACTGAGGACGAGACAAAGTGAAAGATAGCTTCAATGTGAATGTGATAGAATAGACAACAATTAGCAAGACTCTGTGAGTAAGCGGGACATGTGAATTAACATGTTCCTTAACTCAGTTGACAGAGTCCCACATTGGGAGAACAGTTAAGGAGATGAATTGTCTCCTGGCAAATATAAGAATAACATTCGAGTTCACAAAAGTAGAAATATTGAACTGGCAAATATAAGAATAGCATTCCAGTTCACAAAAGTGGAAATATTGTACTGGCAAATATAAGAATAGCATTCGAGTTCACTAAAGTGGAAATATTGAACATGCTGTTCACATCCTGCAGTACATCAAACAAAGAACAGGATTCTTTCTCATGTTAGATCACCACACCCAGAAGAGCACAAAGAACTGATGGAGAAAGTCTAGAGGAGGTCAACAAAGACAGTACCGGAATGAAAAGAGCTAAGTTGCAGAGAATTTTCACACCATGGAAGAGAGAAGAGTGGAGAGCCACCTGATCATAACCTTTGAGTTTAAAAGCAGCATGATGAGTGATAGTGAATTGGTCACAGAAAGATGCAAGGCTAGAACAGCCAGAGAACATATCATGGAGAGAAGTTTAAAAAGAAAAAAGTTCTGTGACAGTATGTGACCAGTGGATGAGTGGAACTAATTCTAGGATGAAATTGTAGAAAAAAAACCGGACTGCATGCATAAGTTTAAAATGTTTACATGGTAGTGAAGAAAGTTTACGAAACCTGGTCCCTTAAGTATGGAAAACCCTGCAGGCAAAAAGAGATAACTGTGAGTATATTATTCTCATACATATGACAAACACAGTTTCTTTAACAAATAGAATGAGGAAAATTGGTAGACTTAATCAAGATAGATGGGGTACTCATCGTAATCATTACGTTCTATGTTGAGTTATGTAGCCAGGAAATACACGCAGTGGCGAGGTGGCGATGGGAACAAATAAAGGCAGACAGTATGAATTATGTACATGTGTATATATGTATATGTCTGTGTGTGTATATGTATGTGTACATTGAGATGTATAGGTATGTATATTTGCGTGTGTGGACGTGTATGAATATACATGTGTATGTGGGCGGGTTGGGCCATTCTTTCGTCTGTTTCCTTGCGCTACCTCGCTAACGCGGGAGACAGCGACAAAGCAAAATAGAAAATAAAAAAAATAAAAAAAAAAACTCCACCTGTATTGGCCCGATGAATTTCGAAATGATCAATATGACTCGTGTTTGTCTCAATTGGGTTAGTATGCGTGAATGCGAAACAAATATCTTGATAATTATAGTGGTCCCATTTTATTGTTATTTCTATTGAAATATGAAACCAGTATAACATTTATTATGGCAAATGACGAAAGATATCGGTAGCAATCGATATACTACAATATCATGAAAGCAGGAAGACCAATATGCGGCCAGACCAATGAGCATTTTTCTAAATGCTCAGTCCGCGGTGTCATATTGTTTCACACAAAAAGTGTAAGTTACTTTTTTTTTTATCAAGTGTACATGAAGTTGGAGGTCGGGACTGAGGGCATGGTGGAGGAAGGTTCTGTGGAATATACAATGTCAGAGTAGGAATATTGTTACCTTTGGCCTCAGATACAGAGGGAAGGGTATAAAAGAGGGAGGTATGGTCCAGTATGCGAAAGAGCTCAATGATGTGATGATTCAGAATCCCCCCCCCCCCCCCCCCCCCCCAACCAGCCAGTGTTTGTAAGGTATAAGAGACCAAGAAATGAGTACAGGATTATGTACAAGAGAGAACAGAGAAACTTGAAAAGTATATTCTGGGTATAATAGAAAAGTCCAAGATATTTCAGAATAAGCATTTGGAGTAGATTGTCAGTTAAAGAGCTGCTAATAGCTCAAAGGGATTCAGAAGAAAGAGTTATAGAGGATGATTTAGAGATATGCGAAGAGGAGGAGAATGATAAGTGCAAAAGTGTCCTCACCATGGAAGACACTGTAGCCTCAACATCAGTGAAATAAAACAGGAAGAGATTCTTGGAAAGTACTGGGATATATATAGACATAAAAGAATAATATCAAAGTGCCTTGACACATAAAAGGCTCGTGGTCTTGATTCAGTTTTCTTTATGTCTCGAAAACGTGTGCAGATGAACAAGACAAACCTCTTTTTGTGGACGAGCACAAAGTCTGCTCGACAGAGGAGACTTCTCAAGATAGCTTGAGGCCACGAGTGGCGTGCCGCAGGGGACTGTGTTCTGGGACCACTGATCTTCTTGATCTATGTGAGTAACGAGCCACAACGGCTGGTATCCTACATGATCATCTAAGCTTACGAAAAAAAAAAGCCAAGGTCACGAGGAAAGTGGTCTTGACGTATAATATAGGTGCTAGTCCTATGTTCTGAAGGCATAAGGAATGGAAGAGCGTTGGTGTGACAAATGCCGAGGGACAATGCACGGGTGTGATGAGGGCTGATCGTGTGAGGAATGAGTAAGTACAAGAGAGAGAGAGAGAGAGAGAGAGAGAGAGAGAGAGAGAGAGAGAGAGAGAGAGAGAGAGAGAGAGAGAGAGAGAGGCCATGATCATTGTAACAAACATACGCACGAGGTAAGATTGACACCGTCTTGGCAGCCAGGCAGCCACAGCCCTCCCTCCCTCCTCCCAACACCTGTCAACCTCAGCCAATCAGGTCGCACCAGTGTAGGTCACGTCCTCCTCGCGCGCGCGCGCTCTGCCGTCCACCCGCCTGTCTGTTTTCCCAGCCGCGGGAAACGTTGTCAGAAAACGTGAGGAGCCGGTTTGACGTACTTCCTTCAGCAGTCAGGTAAGGGACGCGAGAAGTGAACCATCTCGAGACGCCAAGGCTCTTGACGTATATATATATATATATATATATATATATATATATATATATATATATATATATATATATCTTTCTTCTTTCATACTATTCGCCATTTCCCGCGTTAGCGAAGTAGCGTTAAGAACAGAGGACTGGGCCTTTTTTGGAATATCCTCACCTGGCCCTTTCTGTTCCTTCTTTTGGAAAATTAAAAATATTAAAAATGAAAATTAAATATATATATATATATATATATATATATATATATATATATATATATATATATATATATATATATATATATATATATATATATATATATATATTACTGGACTTCACTTGCTAGAAGATACACCACGAGTGAAAGGTCTCCTTTAGCGAGGCTGTATCACTAGGAGTAGCGTCTCGTCATAAAACTTCTCACTCCAAAGGAGTCAACACTTCCCTGCTTCTGGAAGTAACGCACCCTTGGGCTGTGGAAATCTTTGAAAGGAGGTCCTGGTAACATCAGGATTCTTCCATAGAAACTGGTCATTGGGTAATTGCAAATGTTTTTTTTTTCATACGTATTCGTCATTTAGCGAGGTAGCTCCCAGAATACACGAAGAAATGGATTCATTCGTTCACATCCACACTCTCACTCTCTTGTATAATGCAATGGAACCAGAGACCACTTACCACAATTAGGCAGCAAAGAGCCTTCCGTGCTTTTCTTTGAACATGATATTAACACACACACACACACACACACACACACACACACACACACACACATATATATATATATATATATATATATATATATATATATATATATATATATATATATATATATATATATATATATATATATATATATATATATATATATATATATATATATATATATATATATATATATATATATATATATATTCGCCATTTCCCGCGTTAGCGAGGTAGCGTTAAGAACTGAGGACTGAGACTTTGAGGGAATATTCTCACTTGGCCCCCTTCCCTGTTCCTTCTTTTGGAACATTAAAAACGAGAGGGGAGGATTTCCAGCCCACTGCTCCCTCCCCTTGTAATCGCCTTCTACGACACGCAGGGAATACGTGGGAAATATTCTTTCTCCCCTATCCCCAGGGATATATATATTAATATATGCATATATATATATATATATATATATATATATATATATATATATATATATATATATATATATATAGATAGATAGATAGATAGATAGATAGATAGATATCCAGAATCTGGTGCAAGTCTTCGGAGCCTCTGAAGCTTTGAAAACACATAGAATATCTGGTCGAAGCCGTACCGAACCCCCTGCTTCTCCAAAATGAAACAAACGGTTCGGTACAGCTTCAAAGAATCACGTCCCTGCAATTTTGCCTGTAACTTAGGGTGTGATACGCAATGACAATGCGGAATCATCTCTGTCTTTAGGAAGGGATGTTTCGTTTCATAGTTGAATCTGTAACTATAAATTCATTCAATGTAAAGCATTTCAAAAGCGCGATGCTCACCCGTTCAAAACCATGAATTATAGATATTCCCAATACGTTTGCTGTTCCCTGGATTAAACAGAGGCAAACAATGGACACGAGAGGTAATGCCGAGTACAGCATTTACCATGCGGCATTGACAGGAATTGAAACATGCAGTGAAATGCGATCAATTTTGCCACTGCGCACTTCGGCCAGGGAACCGAATCCAGGCTATGGAGAATGGTAGGCGGTCTGCGTACCCCTGGACCACTGGACCGACCTACAGCTGTCTCTCCTCTTCTCGGTATCCAGGGTTCGACTCTCGGGAGCGCAGTTCTCAAATACTTTGACTGATTGACATGTGACATTGAATCCAAAGTGTGATATTATACATCGAGTAACAGTGTGGCATGGAAAACATAGACAAGCGCTACTTCATTGCCGAAGTTCGTCTGCAGAAAGCAAGGATGCGACTCTGCAATGTATATATATATATATATATATATATATATATATATATATATATATATATATATATATATATATTATCCCTGGGGATAGGGGAGAAAGAATACTTCCCACGTATTCCCTGCGTGTCGTAGAAGGCGACTAAAAGAGGAGGGAGCGGGGGGCTGGAAATCCTCCCCTCTCGTTTTTTTTTTTTTTTTTAAATTTTCCAAAAGAAGGAACAGAGGGGGCCAGTTGAGGATATTCCAAAAAAGGCCCAGTCCTCTGTTCTTAGCGCTACCTCGCTAATGCGGGAAATGGCGAATAGTTTGAAAGAAAAGAAATATATATATATATATATATATATATATATATATATATATATATATATATATATATATATATATATATATATATGTCCCAAGATTCACTCTGCAAACACCATCATCAACAAGCAGTTGCAACAAAGCGCAAATTGGGTTGGGGTGTGTGTGTGTGTGTGTGTGTGGGGGTTTGTTAACCTTCCCTACAGGGTTTTAAAAACTTTTAATTTGCAACGCAAAAATTGGTGCATGTTTAACGTAGGCGGCATTGCGACGCGCGGTGCAACGGCGAAATCAATCCTAACTGCAAATTACATAGCTTCAGGGAGCAACTTTGCAGCGAGCAATGTTGATGGTGCAATAACCCCCCCCCCCCCCCCCCCCCCCCCTCCCTTCAAGGTTGCAACACATTTGTTGGCACGAGAAACTCAGAGGCATCTCATTACATGACTATCGACAACAAGAGATATACCATTCTATGTAGAAATTATATATTATCGAAATATACAGCTGATCAAGCCCATGCAACACGTACACTGACATGAAACCAGAAACTGGTAAATGATGTATATATATATATATATATATATATATATATATATATATATATATATATATATATATAGCTATATATATATATTGGAAAGGATCACAATTTTGCGCGTGATCAAGTATATTCCTACGAGTCCGCGGGGAAAATGAAACACGATAAGTTCCCAAGAGCACTTTCGTGTAATAATCACATCATCAGGGGAGACACAAGAGAGAAATATAACAGTCAGTTGATATACAACGAAGAGACGTAGGTAGAACGCCATTTGGTAAACATGTGATTGTCCAAGACAGACAGCGAGCGTATAATAAACTTATTATGTGGACAAGATGGTGAATTGTATACAAATTTTATCTACAATAAGTTATCCAATTTGTATAGACCTTCACTAATATTAAGATATAATTCTTTGTATATCTAATAATGGAAAATTCAGTGATATTTCTCGTGGTAATGGAGCTAGAATTAATAACCGAGATGGCATTACTCCAGTCAATACAATGATGATAGCTTTTAACGTGATTAAACAAGGCAGTTGATTCTTGTCCTGTTCTTATACTATATTTATGTTGCTTAAGTCTAACAAAATGATCCTTACCAATCTGCCCAACATAAAACTTATCACAATTTCTACATGGCACTTTATAGAAGCATACAGGAGATATTTTCTATTGGAACAAAGTCTAAGAGTAATCACTGGGTTGTTCTTGACGGCAAATCTGAATATGCAGGGGATAATTTCTTCATACGAAGCAGAAATTCATTAAGGCGTCCAGGAAACTGTGTTACCATGAAAGTTTATTAATCAAACTCAAGAACAAGACCAATAACTTAATAGAATGGCGTAGAGAGAATGTTGATAACAACACAGCGGAAAGCAAGAGGTATATAACAATACTAAATCCAAGGAAGGCCTCAGATATATATATATATATATATATATATATATATATATATATATATATATATATATATATATATATATATATTTATAGATAGATAGATATAGATATTGAAAGATAGATAGATACATGATGAAGAATGGATTATACATTGCTCCTTCACCTGGTTTGAGGATAAGTGATGTACTGAAAGAAAAGTGGTAGGTGTGTGAACGAGGATAGCATGGTAAACGGTTTACCGTGTAATGGATATTCGGTTATTTACTATATGGAGACAGGGCGAGGTGTGACCGAAAGGACTGGCGAACATGATACTGAATTAAATAAGGAATGCAAAAGACCCGCAACCAGTGATAACAAACACACACACACTCACACACACACACACACAGCTATATATATATATATATATATATATATTTATATATATATATATATATATATATATATATATATATATATATATATATATGTATGTATATACATATATATTCCTATGAAGCCACGGGGAAATGAGAAACGATAAATTCCCAAGTGCACTTTCGTGTAATAATCACATCATCAGGGGAGATACAAGAAATATAACAGTCAGTTGATATACAACGAAGAGACGTAGCTAGGACGCCATTTGGTAAACATGCATGTTTACCAAATGGCGTCCTAGGTACGTCTGTTCGTTGTATATCAACTGACATATTTTTCTCTTGTGTCTCGCCTGATGATGTCATTATTACACGAAAGTGCACTTGGGAATTTATCGTGTTTCATTTTCCCCATGGACTCATAGGAATATACTTGATCACGCCCAAAATTGTGATCCTCTCCAATATATATATTGAAGTGTTTTAGATATCTGGGAGTGGATCTGGCAGCGGATGGAACCATGGAAGCGGAAGTGGATCATAGGGTGGGGGAGGGGGCGAAAATTCTGGGGGCCTTGAAGAATGTGTGGAAGTCGAGAACATTATCTCGGAAAGCAAAAATGGGTATGTTTGAAGGAATAGTGGTTCCAACAATGTTGTATGGTTGCGAGGCGTGGGCTATGGATAGAGTTGTGCGCAGGAGGATGGATGTGCTGGAAATGAGATGTTTGAGGACAATGTGTGGTGTGAGGTGGTTTGATCGAGTGAGTAACGTAAGGGTAAGAGAGATGTGTGGAAATAAAAAGAGCGTGGTTGAGAGAGCAGAAGAGGGTGTTTTGAAGTGGTTTGGGCACATGGAGAGGATGAGTGAGGAAAGATTGACCAAGAGGATATATGTGTCGGAGGTGGAGGGAACAAGGAGAAGAGGGAGACCAAATTGGAGGTGGAAAGATGGAGTGAAAAAGATTTTGTGTGATCGGGGCCTGAACATGCAGGAGGGTGAAAGGAGGGCAAGGAATAGAGTGAATTGGAGCGATGTGGTATACCGGGGCTGACGTGCTGTCAGTGGATTGAATCAAGGCATGTGAAGCGTCTGGGGTAAACCATGGAAAGCTGTGTAGGTATGTATATTTGCGTGTGTGGACGTATGTATATACATGTGTATGGGGGGGGGGTTGGGCCATTTCTTTCGTCTGTTTCCTTGCGCTACCTCGCAAACGCGGGAGACAGCGACAAAGTATAAAAAAAGAAAAAAAAAATATATATATATATATATATATATATTATTCTTTCTTCGCCCACTTTCTTCCAGTAGTAATAAATTGGCGAAATGGTCTTGTTCAAGATACATGGAGAATATTCTGTCGCATTTTCCATTTTAAAGTGACAAGTAATTAACATAACGTAACATAAACCTCTTTACATTTAAGCATTCATGAATATGTAACTAGATTTACGTTATTTCGTGTTAGCGCACACACACTCTCTCGAAACGAGTGTGTAGGTCGCTATGTGCTCTGATATACATGAATATATGTGCTAAAATGCAGTATAAACATACATTTATAGTTCAAGGATAAACTTAATTCGAAAATAAGAGTAGATAGATGTATACAGAGGAAGAGTAATGCCTACAAACAGTACCTCAGTAGTATGGACCAATTGGATCCAGATTTCATATGACAAGTAAATTAGCAAAGATGTTTGCCTTGAGGGCTAGAATTGGGCCTAGACTTCGGCCAAGAGAATACTGGCAAGTACTAATAACAAGATCTCGCCAGGTCTCCCAGAAGATAAAGAAAATGGCTAAACGTCAGTACGCTTAAAAGGCATTAAAAAAAAGGAAAAAAAATGACAGACAGCTGGTTTCTGACGAGGATGTTTATCTGTGGTCGTGGAAAGTGATTGTTTAAAATCCTGCTGGGCGGAATTACATTTTCTTTGTCTTTTTTTTCTTTTCTACCAGATAACCCATTTGTGGGTCAGTCACAGTCCTCCTGTGGTCTGTGTCTCTCTCATGTAAACTCATTTACGTAAACCATACAGAGACCTAATGAGTGACACCCCCCACACATTGGCGGGTATTTTTTTTTTCTTTTGCCTTCTCTTGGCCTCTCTGGTGCCTCGGTCTGTTTGACGATCCGTTTAGGAAACTGTGCTCTCTGCAACAGATAAGATAAGGTCCCCTAGTCGGCTACTGGGATGCCTCTAATGAAAAGAACAGAGCATTGACGTAAGCGCATCTGATGAAGTGAAGCTATAAGGAATGAAAAAGGAAAATACGGAGAGGCATCCACACCACACCAGCAGCAGCACCAGCAGGAGGCTCACTACAGAGCACCAGCAGCAGCAGGAGGCTCACTACAGAGCACCAGCACCAGCAGGAGGCTCACTACAGAGCACCAGCACCAGCAGGAGGCTCACTACAGAGCACCAGCACCAGCAGGAGGCTCACTACAGAGCACCAGCACCAGCAGCAGGAGGCTCACTAGTGCCCTCTCGTGGGAGAAATCAGAATATCTCTCAACATTGTTGTGGTTTGTGGAAGTTGTAATGCCTGCCGACGATTCCGAAACGTACAACCTGTTATGGTTATTGTGAAATACAGTTATGTTCTCTAGCCATGAAATACCACAGTGCCTCTGTGATACTAAATACGTTTGATTTGATCATTCTTTGTCCTGTGTTTCGCAAATATGAAAAGAAAAAAGAATATGCGAAGAAACGCAAAAAAAAATATAACTTAAAAGAATAATCGAGACGCGGTTAGAATTGTCCTGTGTTTCGCAAAGATGAAAAGAGAAAATACGCAAAGAAACGTAAAAAAAAATATAACAAAAGAATAATTGAGACGCGGTTAGAAAAGAAAACGAAACAAAAATATTATATCAAAACTTTGAATTACCATGTTTGCTAAGGCAGTGTAAACAAACAAAAAAAAAAAAATAGAAAATAGAAAATTTTTCAAGATCTAAGCATAAAAAGAATTACTTTAGAAAAAAGTATATAAAGCATAGAATCATTGTTCTACTCAGACGAAACGTTTTCTTCAACCCCAAAAACTAGCGCGAGTGTTGATGACGTACGTACATCAAGTTACAGCTATCTATCTATCTATCTATCTATCTATCTATATATATATATATATGTATATATATATATATATATATATGGTCGTTTCATAGCACATATTAAGTACCTCCTCCAGTGCATAAGATCCGAGAAGCCAACTCATGAGAATATCATTGGAAAGATATGGAGAGAGAGAAATCCCACTGTAATCCATGTCTTTCATGCTGAGCTTTTGAAAGTCACACACACACACACACACACACTACGCACACACACACACACACACACACACACTTTTTCTTTTCCCATGCGATGTTAAGAGAGAGAGAGAGAGAGAGAGAGAGAGAGAGAGAGAGAGAGAGAGAGAGAGAGAGAGAGAGAGAGAGAGAGAGAGAGAGATTAGTGTTTGATACTACAGCTGAAGTGCCTTTTGCTACGCACTACGTAGGAGATGAGGTGATAGAAAACGCGTGTGTGACTTATCTAAAAAAAAAAATGGTTTTGTGTACGTTATGTATGGAAAGAAAATGTAGCCATAGAGAGGGAGTTCTAACGATGAATTGTGGCGCAATTGAAAGGTAAGGAGTGTGTTTATGTTTATATGACTTGTAGTGGCGTAATGGAGAGTTCCTCTTTGAGATCAACCGAGTGAGGCGTTCACAAAATGGATATGGTTTTTGAGTGAATTATATCAAGAAGGTCGAATAAGAAAATGGAATGCAACCCACACAGATTCTAAAAGAAATATCACATAAACAGAAAATGGCTTCAAAACCAAGATTTTGAAAAAAAAAAAAAGATTTAAGAAATGTCTTTATCATTTTTCAAAATATTTTATACTAAATGCTTATGTGTTTAATGGTTCACATGCCCTTGGGATGAGATTTCATTTTCCCTCTCTCTCGAGTTCTTGAACTCCCCTGTTCTTTCCTCTCGAGTTAGATGTATTAACTAATTAATCTTGGCTCGCAGCGTTGTCTCATCCCAGACTCTCCTTCCTTCCTTCCGTTGTACAGCTGCGATCTTACTCTTACTCGCTCTTTACCACCCACAAGAGTGGCTCAGCTAGAACACGTATAGAAAACGACTACCTTCTGAAACACGTATAGAAAACGACTACCTTCTGAAACACGTATAGAAAACGACTACCTTCTAAAACACGTATAGAAAACGACTACCTTCTAAAAACACGTATAGAAAACGACTACCTTCTAAAACACGTATAGAAAACGACTACCTTCTAAAACACGTATGGAAAACGACTACCTTCTGAAACACGTATGGAAAACGACTACCTTCTGAAACACGTATAGAAAACGACTTCCTTCTGAAACACGTATAGAAAACGACTACCTTCTAAAACACGTATGGAAAACGACTACCTTCTGAAACACGTATAGAAAACGACTTCCTTCTGAAACACGTATAGAAAACGACTACCTTGTAAACCACGTATAGAAAACGACTACCTTCTAAAACACGTATAGAAAACGACTACCTTGTAAACCACGTATAGAAAACGACTACCTTCTAAAACACGTATAGAAAACGACTACCTTCTAAAACACGTATAGAAAACGACTCCCTTCTGAAACACGTATAGAAAACGACTACCTTCTAAAAACACGTATAGAAAACGACTGCCTTCTAAAAACACGTATAGAAAACGACTACCTTCTAAAACACGTAGAGAAAACGACTACCTTCTAAAACACGTATAGAAAACGACTACCTTCTGAAACACGTAGAGAAAACGACTACCTTCTAAAACACGTATAGAAAACGACTACCTTCTAAAAACACGTATGGAAAACGACTCCCTTCTGAAACACGTATAGAAAACGACTACCTTCTGAAACACGTATAGAAAACGACTACCTTCTAAAACACGTATAGAAAACGACTACCTTCTGAAACACGTATAGAAAACGACTACCTTCTAAAAACACGTATAGAAAACGACTCCCTTCTGAAACACGTATAGAAAACGACTACCCTCTAAAACACGTATAGAAAACGACTACCCTCTAAAACACGTATAGAAAACGACTCCCTTCTAAAACACGTATAGAAAACGACTAGAAAAGGACATAGAAAGACGTAGGAAGAATGCTGACGGTATATCGTGAGTACAATGAACGTAAGCAACACAGAGAAAGACACAGAAAGACGTAGAAAAAATGCTGACGATATAGATATTCACAATACGTTATATATGACGGTAGAGAATGTTCACAAGAGATGAGATGAGGACTCACGGGTGGAGTGAAACGCCTTCTCTCTATGCTATGTATAAAGGTGATCATGCCTAAGTACATACAGCAATAATTGGCCTTACTGTGCCGTGATATTCAGTGCGCAGAAGGATGAAAATGGCAGCTGTCGTCCACGAAACCCCACCAATTCATCATTATTTAGATGCGCTCCAGAACCAACTGTACACAGGGGTGTGCACAAATCTATAAGTTCCCGCTGAAACGTAATTGTCCGCGCACAGGTTGCGTCCAACACTTGAATGTCGTCGGCTTTACCTAAAGAGTCTGTACACATGTTTAAGACGTATGCATCGCCAGGCTTCTCTCCTTCACACCGCCACTAAGTTAGGGCTGTGTGGAGATGTCTTACATTTACGGTAGTGTGGAGATGTCTTACGCCCACGGTAGTGTGGAGATGTCTTACACTCACGGTAGTGTGGAGATGTCTTACATTCACGGTAGTGTGGAGATGTCTTATACTCACGATAGTGTGGAGATGTCTTATACTTACGATAGTGTGGAGATGTCTTATACTTACGATAGTGTGGAGATGTCTTATACTTACGATAGTGTGGAGATGTCTTCTTACACTCACGGCAGTGTGGAGATGTCTTCTTACACTCACGGCAGTGTGGAGATGTCTTACATTCACGGTAGTGTGGAGATGTCTTACATTTACGGTAGTGTGGAGATGTCTTACGCCCACGGTAGTGTGGAGATGTCTTACATTCACGGTAGTGTGGAGATGTCTTATACTCACGATAGTGTGGAGATGTCTTATACTTACGATAGTGTGGAGATGTCTTCTTACACTCACGGCAGTGTGGAGATGTCTTCTTACACTCACGGCAGTGTGGAGATGTCTTCTTACACTCACGGCAGTGTGGAGATGTCTTACATTCACGGTAGTGTGGAGATGTCTTACATTTACGGTAGTGTGGAGATGTCTTACACTCACGGTAGTGTGGAGATGTCTTACATTCACGGTAGTGTGGAGATGTCTTATACTGACGATAGTGTGGAGATGTCTTCTTACACTCACGGCAGTGTGGAGATGTCTTACATTCACGGTAGTGTGGAGGTGTCTTATACTGACGATAGTGTGGAGATGTCTTCTTACACTCACGGCAGTGTGGAGATGTCTTACTTACACTCAGTACACAGACGCGTCCACAGCGCTCACATTGTTTACCCTGAAAAGTACGTAACACTAAAAGCTTTTTCTCCTGGAACAGCTCGAGCCTATACCATCTTCCACTTAAGGAGACGAGAGGGAAGAAATAGCCAGGATATATTGGACTATATTTTTTTGTTTTTCGACCCGATACATTTACTTCCCACTTCTTATCGTGTAAGATCTACGTGTTCTAATTACAAGGCAGTTCGAATGCCTTAGGGGGGTGGTAGCCATGGGTAAAGCTTCCTTAATTACTTGGTGAATATATTCATGTCTCTATCTGTAAGAGGGAAGGAAACCCATTGTTTGGTTCCAGTTTCATCTTGTTTATTTCTATTTCATTTTCTATCCAGCGCTCAGCGCTCAGACCCTGGGTATTTGACCTGACCCCCGCGCAGCCGAACGAAAAGGAATTGTAGACGCAGTTTCAAGAGGGGTGTGTTAGGTCGTCTGTAGAGTCAAGGAAACAGAAAAAGGCGAGGGAGATAAATGAGTGCAAAGATACATAGATAGGTTTGTGTGTGTGTGTCTGTGTGTTTCTGTGTGTCTGTGTATGTGTATGTGTGTGTGTGTGTTTGTGTGTGTGTGTGTGTGTGTGTTTGTGTGTGTGTGTACACGACGGCAGACATTCTGACGTCAAACGTATGTGTGGTGTGGTTGAGCGTAATGGAGATCCCGATGTTGTGCCTAACTTAAAGCACGGACAGACTTCGGGCCCATTTTCCCCGATGGAATTGGCACGAGCAAGGGCAAGGAGGATGTGGTAGAGGGATTGTACGAGAGAGAGAGAGAGAGAGAGAGAGAGAGAGAGAGAGAGAGAGAGAGAGAGAGAGACCTGCTACCTCTGCCCCTTCTATTCATTGCCTTTCTCAACTATCACATACCACGAGTTGAACTTTTGTACGCATTCAAAGTTCCGTTACCCAGTTCATTTCAATCCTCTACATCTTTTCTAACAAGACTTTCACTTGATTTCTTTCACTTCCTCTTGGGCGTTCTATCCTTGGATCTTTCGAAGAAATGTTCACTGTTGACATCATCACCAAACTGGCTTAAAAGTGGTGATCTGGTATTTTACCAGCCACGGTCCACAAGATAAGGCTTCTAACTTTTCCATGTAACTCAACTCTCTTAATGGTGGAACTTTGTTGGTCTCCTTTGTATCTTCTCTAGTGATTCTTTGTGCTTCTTTAGATTTGGATGATCAGACTTGAGAGGAATAGTCTAGTTTTGGAAGATGTGAATAAGTTGATGGTTATTTCTCCATCTATAAACCCGAATGGTATTCTATTGTTTGCCAGTAGATTGTTTGTCTCATGCATTATGACTCTGAGAATGGGCGAGAATAGACTACGACACCTCCATATTCTCTCTCTCTCTCTTACAAACAGATTCCTGCAGCTTATTTCCTCCTGGAGGATATTCATACAGAGTTCAACTCTTTACTCACCTTGCGCCATCTTCTTCACAATACATTTAATAGGATTACATTTCATTGACCATGTATGAGAGCAACTTTATTTCTTTTTATCTAGGTTGTCTAGTAGGTTGATGGAGCTCTCTCTCTCTCTCTTTGCTACTTCCCTCTCTCCCCTCGTGATAATGGCGCCATCTGCAAACATACTCAGATAGTAGACCTCAGAACCAACCATTATGGACAGCACAAAGATCTCAGCTCATTTCGAGAAGGCCACCTGACATACGTTCTTATATCACCCTTTCACTTCGATGTTCTTTTTGTCCATCGAAGTAGTGTTATCTTTATTTCCTACGTGATGGTCGAGGTTCTTCTTACCAAGCTCCTGTTTGCTACAACCTTCTGAGTTGCTAAAAACCACTTTTGCCACATAGTTCTCAGCTGTTGGATTACTGATGCCACAATATTCTGAATTTACTGAGACGCTGAGAGATTAAACTCTCTCACATCCTCTTTGGTGGACGTTTTAACCACCTCAAGGTTGTCTCGAAAGTGATGCACTTACCTGGATTGTTCGTCACAAAGCACCTTGTGTTGTGCGTCTCAAGCAAAGTGCTTGCTTTTCCACCTGAGACAGATCCTGCCAGGTGAGCTTCGCAGGATGAGTTAGTGATGATGTGACGCCGATCGTGCGCTGGGGTTGGAGGCGGAGAAGATGGGTGAGGGCTGGGTATAAATATCGACCGGTAATATTAATATTGTCTCTAGATCTTGGACCTTCCTCATCATGCTGTGCCTTTAGGAAAACTCGTCTCGTTCTTTCCCTCCTCACAGTGTGGAGATGTGTATGTGTGTGTGTGTGTGTGTGTGTGTGTGTGTGTGTGTGTGTGTGTACTGAAGACTAAAGGAGAGGCCATGTCTTGAAGAAGCCTAGTTGGTCGCAAGGCCTGTGTCTTAACTCACTACTGGCAAGGATGTGGTATTGTAGCCAATCTTCACACGATGGTCCTCCTACAGATGACAGAGCTTCTCCGAGCTCCTGCCATGATCTATCGTGCAGGAAGGTTGTAACCTCGGGCGACACCAAGGCCGACCTAGCGCATAGATAGGGTGACTGAGGCCGACGTCAGTTCGGTGGGCGAGTGCTAGAAAGACAGGAGAATGAGGCTTGGCGAAAAATAATTGGTCTTCACGAACTAAGTGTCCGGATTCAGATAGGCCGGTGGTGGTGGTGGTTGTGGTGACATAAAGATAACGAGACGTAGTTTGAAATAAGGTTCTGTTGGACTTTATTAAATACACCGTTCGTCAACTTGGCAGGCGATAACCTGATGATCTAAGCAATACGAGATACAATTCACACACGTAGATGCACTTACAATATTCACAGTGTGAGTAGCCCTCAAAAAGTCTGGGACTGTATATAATGAGCATAAGAAAACAAAATATTCTACCTGAATTTCCTCACACTAGTAAGGATAGAAATACAGTCTATACAGTACGCCAGCCCTGCCAAATTAGTCTAGGGTAAATGGCTCTGTAATTCATCCTATGTGTAACTACCCATGTTCCACTTTCTATGAAAAAGTCCTAGTGTCACCCGTGTCCCTTTTTTTTTTCCTAATGGTTCTTGCGGCACAAGGCTGAGCTACTACTTCCAGTAGCAGGGAACTGTAGACTCCCCTGGAGTGAGAAGTTCTTTGATGCACTACCAGTGATACAGACTTGCCAGAAGTGCCTCATACTAAAGGTAGAGTATGTGAGATCAGAAATGAAAACTCCCAAGTGCAGTGTTGTTTAATTTCGGATCATCAATTTCACGTAATGAAAGAGAGAACCAAGACTGACACACACACACACACACACACACACACACACACACACACACACACACACACACATAAAGTTTCCCTCAGAACCATCTTACTGCAGTCATTAAACGAAGCTGGGGAGTTTTGGCAGACCAGATGGCATCACCTTACATTGGCATTAGCCAACAGGTGTGTTAAGTGCAGTCACTTTGCGCCTTTCTTGGCGTTGCGTGGATCTTAAGTGACTCCTTTGCTGGGTCAAACTTCGAGAGAAACCTCGATTTTTTTTGGTTAGCTAAAATATGGGTTGCTGGTCGCACGGAGTTAAACCAAGTAAGTACTTCATGTTCTTCAGTATATGCTAATTTCCCAACTGCTGTTCCTTCTAACCACCAGAAGGACTGAAGTAAATTTGAATGTTTTTTTATTTCATTTTTTTTTTTTTACAACGCCAGCTGCTTCCATGATCTGATTTTAGTTTCTGAACATCTGGTCTAAGTTCTGGCTCGCTCCAGTGACGGAGTTCTGTGTAGTGGGGGTCGTCCTACTGCAGGAATATTAGATGTATTTGAGAACGTGGGGGAATGTGATTGTGCTGCATTAACTTATGTCTTTCAGTAGGACGATCTCCCTTCGTCTTGACATCCGTCAGCGTCTCAGTTCGATGGTAATGCCTGTGTGAGAAGCTCCCCGAACACTTAAACACTACCTGATTATCACAGTCGTGGAAACAGATGTATTTCGACTTCAAAGATTCCTTCGTACTTCGTTCAAGAGTTCGAGAAAAATGATTCATAGAATATCATCACCGTCATCAAAAATTCCTTCTTCTCTCGTCCAAGAGTTCGAGAGAAATGGTTCTTAGCACATCATCGCCTGCATTTTGTTACATCCTGTGAACCTGTTGCTTTATTTAAGTCATCGAAGCCTTACGAAGTTAAAGAAATATTATCATCATGGATATGGTCTGTTAAGAAGGTGTGATGATGAAAAATCAACTGCCCGTACATATATCAGGTACTCTATCCAAGATTATTTAAATTAATCCATCTGAATAAAACTCTTCTTTGATTTTTTCTGTCCTTAATGAGGGCTATTCATTTATCAGAAGAGGTTTATAATCGTTAACATAAATCATGACATAAAACATACCTTCAGCATATATTCTCATTTTCAAAATTTACGTGTAATTTCTCCATTAAGTTCGTTCTTCTTCTTTTTTGATACATTTTTTGAGTTTAAGATTGTTAAAAGAAGCGTTTCACAGTCTCATGTCTAACCATACTTTTCTTACACCATTCAGAGAAAAATAAAGTATCGTAAAAATCTACACGTGTTGTGTTACATAACACAGACCATTAATGTTTAGAACTGCAGCAGCAAAAAAATAAATATATATATATATATATATATATATATATATATATATATATATATATATATATATATATATATATTTTATATATATATTAGAACAACGGTAAATATAAATGCAAATTAAAATGCTTATAAACTTTTTCCCTGATACTTATTTTTTTTTGGCTACCAATAGTCCAGCCTCTTTCAAAATTGCGCCTTTTTTTTCTCACGATTTTATCAAAACTCTGATTTCACTCACCCACTCTCAAACTCTTTCGTCACATTCGTTGGGCAAGTACACATCTTTTTCAATCTGTCGCTCCTCCATCCTACTACTGCTGTTACTACCACACTGTCATCCTCATCTGTCTGTTTAGACTATAACCCGCTGTCTTCTGTCTCGTCTCAAAGAAAGACAGCGACACACTTATACCGTCTCTTAGCCACACCGTTCATGTTTCTCATTCGCTTGAAACCTACAATATCCTCTTGTGCTTGACGTCCTATATATATATATATATATATATATATATATTATATATATATATATATATATATATATATATATATATATATATATATTTTTTGTCGCTGTCTCCCGCGTTTGCGAGGTAGCGCAAGGAAACAGACGAAAGAAATGGCCCAACCCACCCCCATACACATGTATATATATCACTTCACAATTTTTTTTTTACTAACCCAGCTTCCATGATTCTGATTTTAGTTCAACATCTGATTCAAGTCCCTGCCAGTACGGGTTACCGTATAGGCATCGTCCTACCAAATATTACATTGTCTTTGACAACCTCCGGCATGTTGGTTTCATAACTTCGTCTTCATCAGACAACTTCTCCCTCCATCTGATCACCCCAAGTTGTCAGTCCGTTTGCTAGCCTGTGTGCAACTCCCGAACACATAAACACTACCTTGATCAAGTCTTAAACAGTTATTTCACTTCAAAGATTCCTCGTACCTTCTCAAAACCGCAACAAACTGATTCTAGATATCATCACCGTCTTATTCAAAATCCTTCTTCCCGTCACGTTCTGAGAATGGTCTACACCACATCACACTGCCTAATCTTACATTCCGCAACCTCTCTGCAATCAATCGAATCCTTACGAAGTTAAAGAAATATACATTGTTGGTCTGTTAAAAGTCCTTCGAAATACATTAAATTACTGCCGTACATATCAGTACTCATCCAAATCATTTATTCAAGCATCCGAAAAAATTTCGCTCGATTTTTCTCCCTTAATGAGGCTATTCCTTATGAAGGTTTATAACTCGTTACACATAAATCATATCTAAAACTACTTCACATATATCCATTTTCCAATTAAACTCAATTGCCATTGACCTCACTCACTTCTTTTGATACTTTTGCTGCTTATACAATTGTTAAAACTTTCTCTTACATCCCTTTACCAAATTTCAAACCATCATTGCAATTTACTATGAAACACCACGCTATCTCACCACTGTGTACTAACTACCAAGCCTCAATCTCAAACGCACACAATAACTACCCCTTAAAAATCATTATACTATATATATATATATATATATATATATATATTATATATTATATATATATATTTATATATATATTAGAACACTAAATATAAATTGCAATTATAATCTTCTTCTCTACCCTGAACTTTTTTTTTTTTGCTACCAATGTCAGCCTCTTTCAAATGGCGCTCTGGGGATTTCCTCACATGTCAACCCTCACTGATTTCACTTCTCTGCGACTTAAACTATAAGTCACATCGAGGGGCAATTACCACTTTTTCACGCCGCTCCCCTCCTCACCTGTTTACAGCGCCTCATACGCACTTAGGAATACCGCTGTACAGTCTTCTCTCTCCTCAAACACCGACGGATATCATATTATTATTTATTAACATCTATAACTTTACCAATATACCGTTATATATTTCTTATTATGAAAACCTAAGTATCCTCTTTTTATACTCAATTTATAAATATATATCGATGTATAATAGAAATAGTATAATATGTATACGTACTTATATATACTATCCTCCTCGAAAACGGGGGGGAACTCATGTAATGAGAATGCGTAGAAAGTATATGTCTCGAAGCGATTCCCGGAAGAGAGAGAGAGAGAGAGAGAAGAGAGAGAGAGAGAGAGAGAGAGGTGGAGAGGGAGGAGAGAGAGCAGAAGAGTTGAGTCCCTATGGTAATTCTTTATCGTCTTAGATTCACCTAAGTTCACCTCCAGTTTACCGGCGGGCACATTTCACACACCCGATTAGCATCCTGTGAAACCACACTTTGACAAATTCTTTTAAGAACGTAAATTTTTTCTTTCCCCCTTTCATCATCCTCGCACGAGATACACACACACACACACACACTTGCTGGTGACGTAAAGAAATTATATCTAATTCGATGACCTGTATGTGGGCCAATGTACAAAGGAATATGTGTGAAACACTGGAGAGATGAAAGCCTAGGAAATATTATTGCTTGTTTCTCCACCTCGGCCCGTAGCTGAAAGGCAAGAAATATTCCACACCTGGAAAAAGGAGATGTTGGATATGATCTATGATGAATATGACCTCTGATACCAAATACCAAGATGATATCTCTCACTCATCTGTGGGGAAATTAGGGTTCTGAATGTGATTCATATATACCACGAGTGCTGGTTATGGGTCAGTCATTCCAAGGCAGAATGAGAACGTATGGTTGGCATTGCCTTAAGACTTAATTAAGGGTTTTTAAAGACATTATTGATAACATTTTTACATTTAAACTAGACTTTCGTCTATCGTCGTGATTACCGTGGTAATGCAGGGTAATATTTTCATAAGACAGATCGTTTTTTTATTCCTTGCAATCATAACTGTGGTGAGAGACGCTCGAATCTCTGGATCTAATGCGTCCGGCATGTGAAGAAGAAACATCAGTTACCCTCAGATCAAAAAATGTCAGTGATCGTAATGCGTAGTATTACGAAGATGATCAAAGATATGATAATGATAATAATAATGATGATAATAATAAAAATGATTATGATAATGATAATAATGATGATACTAATGATAATGATAAGAAGAAGAATAGGAAGAAGAAAAAAAGGGATGAACAGTGAGAGAAGCATATTGGGAAGTGGTAACAGGCCACAAGGTGAAAAAGAGACGGACTCTATTCAAAAATTGTTGGATGTGCCAGATGATAGGTTGGTGGATGTGTAGTGTCTGGGACGAAATAGTATGCAGGGTGAGATGGTCAAGACGAATGGATTCGTGAAAAGAGAGGAGTTTGCGAAGGCTTTGCCTAAGACGAGGTGTGGCAATACGACGAGAATGAAAATTGGATTGCAGATAGATTGATTAGGGAAAGGGTGACTGTTGTTATTTGGTTTACCAGCCTTTTCAGTGTTTATGTATCCCAAATGAAGGTGCCTGAGATCTAACAGATTACAGGTATAGTGAAAGAGGGACGAAAACAAATTTATAACAGAGGAACAAGTGTGTTGAGTATACTTCATAAGGCGGTTGGCATGTAATACGCACATACCAAAAGACTGCGTAGGGACAATATGACTTGAAACACTGAATAAATGACTAGAATAGAATAAGAGAGAGGATGTAAAAAAAGAAAATGTCTTGTGTTAACGTTCGCAGTATAGAATAGAATTTCATTGCTGGAGACAGTAGCGTTGGAAGGGAAATTATGTTATGACTGCTATTTCAGAATCAACAATAGAGAGAGAGAGAGAGAGAGAGAGAGAGAGAGAGAGAGAGAGAGAGAGAGAGAGAGAGAGAGAGAGAGAGAGAGAGAGAGAGAGAGATATCTTCGCCGAATACGTAATTCCAGGGTGCATTCTGTTTAATAGAGAGAGGGAGGGAGGGGAAAACAATGTAGGCGATGGTAGTAGTAGTAGTCGAAGCCCATATTAATCCCAGAGTGAACAAGAAAACGAAAAAATATGTTTAGCTGTTCAGAATGGTGACTTCATTTCTGAACGATTTCAAGAGTTTAAGTTTCGTTAAGGAAAAAAATAACAGCAGGATGATAAATTTACTGGTCTCTCTCTCTCTCTCTCTCTCTCTCTCTCTCTCTCTCTCTCTCTCTCTCTCTCTCCCCGGCACAGACACCAGAGATAGACACGAGAGATTGCGTGTGTCTATGATCAGTTGGCCGAACTTTATCATGAACAAGATCACAGTTGAAGATACTGTTACACCTGTATGTACGTAAGTGAGAAAATCCCTTTCCAGTAGATCCGGTTGCGGACTGTACTTAACTTTGTTGGTGTGCACTTATCCAATTAGTCGAGAAGTCGTACTCGTGACTAGAAAATTATGAGGTTCAGTTCTGGTTACGAATGAGGATCTCGTTAATAATGCCTGGCGAAAAGTTTGGTACAAGTGATGACCGACAGATGGCTTTCGAGGTCGCTTCCACCACTGCGTGTGTCCTGTTTGGTCAACATGACAGTGGCGAAAAAATCAGTCGATCCTAGACTAGCAAATTAGAATGACCTTTGCATCGATGTTGACAGGCAAACCAGTGATGATGTGGTCGATGGAAATCGACAATATGGTCGATGGAAATCGACAATAATGCACCTTGAAAAGCTTCAGTAAGACCTTTAATTAAAAGCAGTAGAGGGAACGTACGTGATGGAAATCGACAATAATACAGCTTACAAAGCTTCAGTAAGACCTTTAATTAAAGCAGTAGAGGGGACGTATGTGCTAACGCATAATAGACGGTCTATTTCTAAGCCGAAGCTGAGGTGGTGGGACGGTGAGATAAGAAGTGCCTGTTGTCTGACAAAGTAGCTTACAAAAGATTCAAAGAAACTAATAACCAACATGATCGGGTAAGTGACGTAAATCTACGTAAAGAAACTAAGAGACATACGAAAAATTGAACGTCAGAATGAAGCGTATGTTCTCGAAAATAGCAAAAGAAACCTTAGGGGGTTTAACAGTCATACCCGAGTCATACCCGAGAACATGAAAGAGGTGGAAAATGAGATAGTTAATCTCTTGACTGCCCCTTTCAGTAAGTTTCTTGCTACGGAAAAAGTTCCAAATTGAATAGGACTTTGCCAATGTAACGCCGATATTCAAGAAAGGTAATAAGTCACTGCCCGGAAATCATCATCCAGTTTGCTTAATATTTGTAGTTGGAAGACCACGATTTAATCACACTGACGGTTTACAGGTTATTCTCTTTGAATCAAATGTCTTTTGACTTTTGCCACACTAATCTGTGAGTTTCTGATATCATCCACTATCACAAACAGCCTCGAAAAGAACCCAGTGGTGTCTTGCTGTTTGAAGTCCTTTATATTCCCTCGTAAGAGTGATAGAGGATATGTGGAGCAGGTGCTTGCTTTGAAGAATTTGTGTGAGAAACTCCTGGAGAAAGAGAGATCTTTATATAGCATGTTTGGACCTAGAGAAAACGGGCGACAAGGCTTGCAGAGAGGCTTTGTGTAAGGTGTTACAAATATAATGGTGTAGCAGGAAAGCTATTAAAGGGAGCGAGGCGTTTTACAGGGAGAGAGTGAGGCGTGTATGTGAGTAGGAAGGGTGGGGAGGGTGAGTTGTTCCGGGTGAAGAGGGATCTACCACAAGGATGTGTGATGTTTTCATGGCTGTTTAATCTTTAGCATGGAAAGGGTGGAAAGGGGAACAATATTAGAATCTGATGAATCGAAAATCAGGTCTATAGTTATTTAGGGACAGGGCCAGGGCCTGGGAAGCGAGTCAGTTGCTGTTTGCAGATGACGCGGCTCTGGTGACAGACTTAGGGAAGAATCTCCAAAAGAGAGTTTGTAAAAGGAGGAAGTTAAGAGTTCATGTGAACAAAAGCTAGGAGGTAATGTGGTGTAGCAGATAGTATGGTATGGGAGTTAGTTCTGAGGTGCCTGGGTGTTGACATGGCGGAGTGTGGAACCAAATAGGCTGAAGGAAGCCATAGGGTGGGAAAGGGGAGTAATTATCCTAGATGCATCGAGGAGTCTACGGAAGGTGAGGTCAGTGCCTGTTCGAACTATGTAGAGTATATCTAAGGATATGGTTGTCCCAAGTGCTGTTGCGGAGTTATAATAAGGTTTGGGCCCTGAATGCAGAAGAGGATGTATGAGGTGAAAACGAAGTGTCTGATGGCTACAGTGTTGTGTGAAGTGGGATGACCACGTTAAGATATGACAGTGCAAGGGTAAGATGTGGTAATAATTTCGCAGTCTGAGTGACCGAGCTTACTCGGGTGTGTTGGAATCGTTCAGTCATGTGGAGGAGATGAACGAAGAGGATCTACGTGCCAGAAGAGAAGGAGGAGGAGGGAAAGAGGGAGGAGGGAGCTGAGACCAAAGAGGAGATAGGAAGATGGTGTGAAAGAGGCTTGCAGATGGCATGACCTGAACACTCAGGAATGGGGGAGGTGTGCATGGGATACAGTGAACTTCAGCCTCTGTATAGATCATTTTCCATTCGTACACTTTGCATGAGAGGAAATGAGAAGTTATTTTTATACTTGTTTCTTAATGACTTCCTGAAATCGGATATCACAACCCACGTAGAAAAATACTGGGGTTCACTGCTCCCGAAAATAGACGAGACTTCATTAAAATAACTGAGTCAGATGTACAACAGTATTCAAGTCCAGAGTTGCATACGACTAATTCCTTTGACTAATGTGCAGTTCAAACCTGAGTGCAGTATTGTTTACCAACGAGCCATTCGGGCATTAGGAATCAGCGGCGTCACTTTCCTTACAGAAAATGCTTAGCTGCTTAGCCAAGAACATTGCACTGTCATTTACAACATTCGTGTCATCGTTGTCCCTATACACCATAGTATACGTTATAACAAGTGTCAGTTTTCGTTATATCTTACAGGCAGTATGCGGACGTCATAAGGTATGCATAGATTTGGCTCATATATGAAAATGTTGAGGTAATTTTCAAATTAATGTTAAAGAGTGAATATAATCAATTTCTTTCCGTGAAACTCCACGCTATATTTTTTTTTCTCTCTCTCTCTCTTACCCCAGAATGGATGGTGGTCATTAATTCAACATCTTGTCATCTGCAGAAAATATAAATATTCTCTTGCTCTGATATATATATATATATATATATATATATATATATATATATATATATACACACACAAATATAGTGCATACGAACACACACTTATATAGAACATACATTACCCTCCAACAGCCAGGATTCGAACCCAGGACCTTTTGCGTAGTAGTCGGGAGCGCTAACCGCTAGCCTAGCACTTCTGTCTATATCTTTATTCGGGTAGAGTGATCCAAACTGAGCACAAAATTGAAGGTGGGAAGACCCCAGCGCATAGCAAGGAGTGAAGATTGGTTTATAAGACTTGTATTCGAATCTCCATCCATCCATGTATTTCCAATCTCCATCCCATGTAATTCGAATCTCCATCCTGTGTATCATAGAATTTGGCCCATATTTGCTGATTTTCTGCGTTGCTTACTTGGGTTTAGGTCAACAGGGTTGATCATACCTGCCTTTTTTTCTCATTTACCATTTGTAGCTAAACCGAATTCACACTGGTGCTTGCCTTCTCATTTTTCTAAGCACCTCTCAGTAATCTTTGTCTATATTGATATTAGAATATATTTGCCTCCTCTCAGTACAGATCATCAGCTTGACGACATCAGCAATAGGAGTTCAGTTTCAGCCGTCGCTTTTTCTCTCCAGTTGAGTCACTGTCTCATTTTTTGACGAACTTAAACAATAGCTATGTAGTAGGAAAGATTAGATGCCTGATATCATTATACAGGAAGTGTGTGTGTGTGTGTGTGTGTGTGTGTGTGTGTGTGTGTGTGTGTGTGTGTGTGTGTCAGTAGCCCATATCCCTTTCCAGCACCTCCCAGTACCCGACAACGCTACCAGCTCCGTCGTGGTTGGATGGAGATCCCATTAAAAGAATGATACATTCCAATCCTTCGTAGATCATAATGTGGTGTCCGGAACAAAACATCACTTTGTCCCCACCAAAAACCTTCACTGGAACTACCTACCTCTGTACTCTGAACTTTTGTAAGTTTTAAAGTGAATCTCAAAATTGATTCTAAAGAAACACCACTTCAGGGGGGACTCAAGACCTATTTTGACACACAGAAATGGCAATTATTCATTGCACTAAACATCCACTATTATGAGCAAATGAACAAAAGCTTGTGCATCCTTAAATTCTTTTATTCATAGAGTCCTTAATGGACAACAACAAACCATGGCCAAGGAACAATGCCCTCGCAATAAATGCAACACATTAATAAGGGAAAGACTCACTTAAAGAGTTACCCCTCCACAGGATATTACAGTTGGGTATATGGGAGCCTGGATGATCACAGAAAATGGCACATGTCCGGTAAAATATTCCCAGCTCGTAACCTTTATATCATATAATGCTTATATGGCATATACTATATAAGCATTATATAACACTTATATGATATATACTATATAAACATCATATAATGCTTATATTGTGTATCGTGAAACTCGAGTGAACATCATTTTTACTATAAGTACGCAACAAAGCTGTGTATTGATCAAGTAAAGAGTTACGTTTATGCTAATGAAGACAAGGGGTTTTGTTTCCCTAAATGACAAGAGCTTGCTATCAAGGTGCCTGGAGTCTGTATTAACCGTACAGTGTATCATTCTGTGTGTGTGTGTATGATTTCCTATTTGAAGAGTACAGTGAGGGAGTTTTATACACTCTATAACGCTCTCTCCTACCATGCTGGATCTCTGTATGCAGTGAGCATTTTTACTCCTGATCACTTTATTTGATACTCAATTCCGATACTACAAGAATACTCGTTGCATATTTTCTAACAAGTCTCTAGCTTAAATTGCATTGCATTTTCTATCATTTCCACGAAGGTCCAGCTTAAATGTGATTTAATCTGTCACCTCACAATAACCAAAATATTGTCTATTCCTTTTCGTAATAAATACAGAATATTGTGTTCCGATGAATCATAATGTTTCACACATAATAGTTAAAACAATGTGCCATAGAAAATGGAATATGGTAAATGAAAAATGACGGATTAAGGCAAATTAGAAATATCGGTTTGTGGTAAATAAAAGAAATGACACTGAATGAGGCACTCATCGTTAAAGCAAAGTATGTCATCAGTTAGTCCCTAGATACGTGGGTAAAGTAGACGAGGACTAATAATGATTTGATGAAACAAAAGAGGCGTATTATTTTCGGTTCTTGTTGAATGAGTGCAGATAAACGCCTCGCATAAAACAGGTATAACCCAAGCATTTGTTTAGACTTGAATATCTCACATCACTAATTATTCTCTTTGCCTCCAATACTTGTTAACTGGGTCTTGGTGTGTCAGAGATTTTAAACCTTGCTATTAATAAATACTAATTACTTCCACTATCTCTTAACTGGTAATCGATTTCTTTCTTTTTTTTTCTACGTAAATTAAAAAAACGCCTGGTAATTTGATGTCCCTACCCACTTTCGTTTGATGTGGACGAGATGCTTCGTTTTTTTCCTTTTTTTTCTATATTCTCGGCCACATACAACATTAGAGGAACCTTCGTTACAACACTGGAACAACGGTTAATAACCTCAGGATAAAAGTACGTATCAGTTTAAACACTCGGTCAAGTGAATCTTTGAGGATCCCTTAGTATAAAGAGGCAGATAATCCACTTTTCCGACTCTGCCGAACTCCCAAATACAACCTTCTTGTAGATGTTTTCAATTTATTTTTTTTTTTCGTCCCGAATGGAATTTACAAATTGTTTGTTTCAATCTAGAATTCAATAATGCATTCATTCCATCACTCATCCCATCAATTGAGAGACCTAGGACCTCTTGCAGGTTATTATTCAACCCACAAAACACGGAAGACTTAAGACGCTCCAGGTGATGTAAACAAAGTTGCACTCGTAAACATGGAGGGGAAAATAATATGCGAAGATGGTACCACCTTGTCGTATATACACGATATATAACTTGAATCCAGTGAATGACGTGAGATTATTCATGTGAAGTTGTGTCACTTGCTTGTAGAACTGTTGAGTTAGGTGTCGTATATACACGATATATAACTTGAATCCAGTGAATGACGTGAGATTATTCATGCGAAGTTGTGTCACTTGCTTGTAGAACTATTGAGTTAGGTGTCGTATATATACGATATATAACTTGAATCCAGTGAATGACGTGAGATTATTCATGTGAAGTTGTGTCACTTGCTTGTAGAACTGTTGAGTTAGGTGTCGTATATATACGATATATAAGTTGAATCCAGTGAATGACGTGAGATTATTCATGTGAAGTTGTGTCACTTGCATGTAGAACTGTTGAGTTAGGTGGAAAGGCAATGTATAACTTGTGAAAAGTAAAATGAATATTGAATGAAAAACAAACTTGGACTCTTCCGTGGTGTAGTGGTTAGCGTTCCTGACCATGACGCATTCACGGGCTTGCCGCTGCCCAGGGTCCGAGCGTGGCGCAGGTTCGAATCCTTGGTTGCGGCAGTCGGTCGGTCCACAGTCAATCTAGCTGTTCATCCTCCCGTAACGCTTGTTGGATGAAGTGAAAGCGTTAAGGGGATGGTCGATAACGTAGTACAAGTCACTGAAGCGAATGGAGACGCACTTGATTTAAGTAGAGGCACAAAAACCAAACAAATATTCTGACTGAAATTGAGGAGCAAGTCAATAGTCAAACGACATGCCATATTCTATCATTAAATACCACATTTGATTACTTCAACAAGCAACGGCAAAGCATTTTCCCCTCACCTAACCTAACCACTGCAGTCATGAACCCCAATTACCGAAATAAGGAAACCATCAGTGGACATTCCTAGCAAGCCAAAAAAAAAAAGAAAGAAAGAAATAGGGAGAAAAAGACACTGAGAGAGAAATCTTCACCTGCTTTAATCTCCTTACGAACTGGTGCGTGAAATTAAAGTAACTTTAATTAGCCTCTGAAACCTGTGTGCTGGAATTGCCCGAACTGCAAGTGTGTGTGTGTGTGTTTGTGTGTGTGTGTGTGTGTGTGTGTGTGTGTGTGTGTATGTGTGTGTGTGTGTGTGTGTGTGTGTGTGTGTGTGATTACCACGTATGTGTGGGGTGCCTCGTATCATAACCTTGTATATGTATATGAACCATATATTACCATTATTATTATTATATTTTTTTCATACGAAGGAACAGAGAAGGGGGCCAAGTGAGGATTTTTCTCTCTAAAGCTCAGTCCTCTGTTCTTAACGCTACCAAGCTAACGCAGGAAATGGTGAATATGTGCGAAAAATTATTGTTATTATTATTACTATTATTATTATTATTATTATTAGTATTATTTTCATTATTATTATTACTATTATTATTATTATTATTATTATTATTATTATTATTATTATTATTATCATTATTATTATTATTATTATTATTATTATTATTATTATTATTATAATTATCATCATTATCATTATTGTCTTATTTAAATGAATAGAATTGACCCTTCCTGCCTTAATGGCTCAGATATTTTCCGGTCCTTTCTGCAGATTCGTAAGAGGGAAGAATTCTTATCAACATAAATGAATATGTCATAAAAAAAAGCGCTAACAAATGTGCGCTAACTTTCATGCAGGCGCCGCAAAGCAAGATGGATGCTAAACTATAAATGAAATGCTAATTTCTCAGAAAACGGGGAATCCAAACATTCTCAAGAGAGAGAGAAAAAAAATATAAATATAAATATATATATCTTTCTTTTTCTTTCATACTATTCGCCATTTCCCGCGTTAGCGAGACAGCGTTAAGAACAGAGGACTGGGCCTTTGAGGGAATATCCTCACCTGGCCCCCTTCTCTGTTCCTTCATTGAGAAAAACAAAAAAAAAACAAGAGGGGAGGATTTCCAGCCCCCCCCCGCTCCCTTCCCTTTTAGTCGCCTTCTACGACACGCAGGGAATACGTGGGAAGTATTCTTAATCCCCTATCCCCAGGGATAATATATATATATATATATATATATATATATATATATATATATATATATATATATATATATATATATATATATATATATATATGCAGGAGACTCTGATCTCGCTTGGAATGAGGAGGCAGACTGTCTTAATTTCTTACAGTAGGTTTTATCTCTCGAAAATCCTAAGCAATTTCCCTAAGACCACCTCGGTGGCAACGACCCGTTCTTGCAGAGCTAATCCAGTGTGTAAAAAAAACGTCTGCAGATTTTGTCTCATTGAATCCGATGGGTGAAGAAACGTGTGGAAAATATAGCAGTTATTTAGGACCGATACAGGCTCATCAAAGGTGACTTTTCACTCGCGGCGTAAAAGTTTTTTCGTGGTGTTACTCGCGACTTCTTTCCAAAGGCTTTTGTAGCCTAAGGATGCGCTGCTTCCAGTAGCAGTGGCATGTGTTCTTTTTCACAATTAAACCCCAACACACACAGACCTTACTTGGTCTTTCCCAGGATCTCGACACATCAGTGACTTTACATGGCCCCTCCGTTATTGACCTGCAACTACACTGACTTACAACCACACTGACCTACAACCACACTGACCTACAACCGCACTGACCTTTGATGACCTCCAAGCCTAAGTGATGATACAGGATACAGAAAACTTCTTCAGGTACCCTGACGAAGTTTAATTCGCCCAGAGAGAACCTAAATTTTCCACAATTAACTCGTGTTGTGACGATTGTTTCCAGCCTGTGTGGGGGGGAAGAAGAACCAGGTGATGAGAGACGAGTTCACACACCATTGCAATAGAGGGGAGAGGGGGTTACTCGCGTAAAGAGTATGGGGTGCGTAGTCACTGCTTATAATCCCTGATTAAACATTTAGAAAACGGCTTTTGGTACCCTTAGTATTAAGGGGAACGCCAAATCCTGAATCATTACCTGGAGACTTCCAAGTCCTAAGAAGTGGGGATATTCTTTGAATATTTTGTGGGGATATTCTTTGAATATTGTGTTTGGGATATTCTTTGAATATTGTGTGAGGGATATTCTTTGAATATTGTGTGAAGGATATTCTTTGAATATTGTGAGGGATATTCTTTGAGTATTGTGTGGGGGATATTCTTTGACTATTGTGTGGGGGATATTCTTTGAATATTGTGGGGGATATTCTTGGAATCTTGTGCGGGATATTCTTGGAATATTGTAGGGGGATATTCTTGGAATACTGTGTGGGGAATATTCTTGGAATATCATGTGGGGATATTCTTCGAATATTGTGTCAATTTCTCGCGTTCACTGGTGCCCACTGGTCATACGAGACCTGGCTCAAAGCAATAACTCAGTTAATATCAACATTTCCTTTTTTACAGACAGTGGAGGAGAGTGTTTTCAATTTCCAGCTGACGGTGACCTGAGGCTAAGTTCTTTTTCTATGCAAATAAACGATAGAACGATTTTCTATGTTTACAGCCAGAATGTCAAGGCTGCAGTCCGTAAACAGATCAGTTCGACCAGGTCATCAGAACACGATAACAGATAAACCTGGATTAGAATTGCATTATTTTTGCATGGTATCTCATAGATGAATTATCCAGTTATACATACTTAGAAGATTGATATATACTCTCTTCATCTCCCAGGTTACCAGTGAAAGAAATAACCCTATGAATGATGTATAGATCAGCATAAGCATTGTATCATACTGTGATGTTATTCATGAACCAGATAATCAACTACATATTTCAAAGAGTAACTTACATCATGTGAGGAGAACTATACATGTATTCAGATCAAATCCAAATGGTTTAACTCTTGGACTCAACTATATATGTATTCAGATCAAATCCAAATGGTTTAACTCTTGGACTCCTATATGTACAAAATGCGACCATCACTGCGGAATGTAAACACCGAGTTTCAGTGGCGATAACTTTGTTAACAGTGAAAGCAAAATGGAGGGAATGAAATGTACATGAAATAGACAGGTGTCCTATGCCATTCTCTGAGCTAAGCTACCGCTAGGCAGGTCATAGGCTATCTCTATAACACTCACTCTGTGCAACACAGATATAGATACACAGATACGGTAGTAGATACACCTGTGTGCTCTCCAGCTTAGAGGAGGAGGGGGGGAAAAAAGAATGGATCTTTGCTTCCTCACCAGCAAAGAGAAATCATTCTAGATCTCCTACCACTGCATGAACAGGTCGGAGGTCGCATTGGATACCTCGAAGGCTATCCTAAACTACCCTACCTCCCTTTCCCCTCACACACTGTGTGTGGCGAAGCCTCGATGCACACACACACACACACACACACACACACACACAGTCTCTCTCTCTCTCTCTCTCTCTCTCTCTCTCTCTCTCTCTCCGAGGTTATGCATGCATGGTGACTGCGCAGATGGCGAATGTCACATAGACAACTATCACGTTAATAACATTCATGGTCGGTCAGTAGTTAAAGGGGGCGGGGGGACAGACAGACTTAGAACGCGTTAGTGTAGGTAAGGTTATACAGCGTTCTTGAATTCCCTAGTGCAGACGGGAGCGAGCATATTATGATCAGACAGACACGCGTTCATATGATGACGCGATATGTCAGAGAAAGACTGGAGGTATTTTTGTCCTCATTCAGTACATAGGGTAAGACAAAAACTGGAATAGCTTTGAGAGATCTTTTTCCTTATAGATAGACAAGGTAACTTGATCTCCCAAAAACCCGAAAACCAAACGCAAGACTTAAATCTAACACTTCACAACTAAATTACCGGAAAATGCACAGCTTGCCAAGTATTGGAGAGAGACAATTAAGCTACACATCACTTTAAAGATCTTACCAGTTATAAGGTAAATGAAGTATTTATGTGCAAGAATCTCTTCATGAGATGCAGTGCAATCAAGTAGCATTACCGAGACGAAAGTAGCGTAAAGCTACAATCAAAATGATAGCAACCACACCATGAAGGTTAGATACTTATTGTCGTGAATAAAGTAAAGCCAAGATTTTTAGAAAATTCTACATATGAAGAAGGTTATTATAATCAGTGGCGGGTTAGCGTTCCTGACCGTAAAGCATTCACGGGCCGCTTAGGGTCGAGCGCATAGGTTCGAATCCTGGATGCGGCAGTCGGTCCACAGTCAACCCAGCTGTTCATCCACCCCTAGGGGGGTTGGGTCGATAAAATGGGTACCTGGCTCAAGCTAATGTTTTCATACATAGAGAGCGTTAATGGGATGGCTTTGAAATGACATAGTGACGGGATGCTAACAATGAAACGTTTCATGAGAAGATTCTAATTATTAGAAACAGTCATCATTAGGAACGTTTATAGTGTTAGAAAAATATACGATCCGTTCGATTAGAAACGTTTACATTACTGGAAACGTTTTTATCATCAGGAGGGGGTCCCATTATTTCGAAAATGTTTCACCCAATTCACACGTTTTCAAAGACCGATGATGACATGATATGCCACAGTACGTTGGAGGAGGAGGAGGCGTTGAATATAGTCTGAGTGTCTCGGCAATTATGGACCAGGCCCAGCGGTGCTACCAGACACAGCGAAGCCAAAACACAGGAGACGATGATTACCTGACGTGTCGCAGACCCAACGTCCAAATAGACCAACATGACGGGGAGAAAACGTAGTTGTGCGCCCAGGCGAGAAAACCAATGTTGTACAAGGATAGGAAAAATGGGGCTTGAGGCCGGTCAGAAAGGCGTCCAAGATACACCGTGGACACACATCATCCAAATAGGAATATGATCATGACAAGAGTTAGGTTAGGTTAGGTTAGGTTAGGTTAGGTTAGCGGGAGAGAGGCGCAGGTGGTGGTCGGGTTCTGAGCGCTGTCTCGAAATGTGCCAAGTTTGGTGGGAGAGGACCCGGTGTGGCCTGAGCCAAAAGGGGCAGAGAAAATAAAGCTCTTCTTGATGGGAAAGGAAAATGGGAGGATGATTGCTACTGATAAGGGTAATTAAGAAATTGTTGGATGATAATGATAAGGGTAATTAGTAGATTGTTGGATGATACTGATAAGGGTAATCAAGAGATTATTGGTGAATTAGGTAGTTTCAACAGCTCTGGCGAGCAGCTCAGAGATGGAAAGCAATATGGAGTTTATGCTGTGGGCAGTGACAGTGAAAGTACGATAAAGCCACGGTAAGAAGGCAGTGAAGTGATGCATTATGTGCTTTAGAGAAACGGGTAAAGCATCGTACAGCTGCCGTAAAGCCACTACATATGTGCGGTAAACGTGTAAAAGCCACTACAGATGTGCAGTAACCGTGTAAAAGCCACTACAGATGTGCGGTAAACGAAGGCGAAAGACATCTGTGAATCCGCTTGACACCTGGGATAAACCCATCACATGATACATCGAATACAAAACACCAGTCGAAATTACGGTACTGTTAAACACACACACACACACACACACACACACAAAGATGGAGTGAAAAAGATTTTGTGTGATCGGGGCCTGAACATGCAGGAGGGTGAAAGGAGGGCAAGGAATAGAGTGAATTGGAGCGATGTGGTATACCGGGGTTGACGTGCTGTCAGTGGATTGAATCAAGGCATGTGAAGCGTCCGGGGTAAACCATGGAAAGCTGTGTAGGTATGTATATTTGCGTGTGTGGACGTATGCATATACATGTGTATGGGGGTGGGTTGGGCCATTTCTTTCGTCTGTTTCCTTGCGCTACCTTGCAAACGCGGGAGACAGCGACAAAGCAAAAAAAAAAAAAAAAAAATATATATATATATATATATATATATATATATATATGTGAACGCGCACCTTCATAGAACATACAAACCTCTAACAGCCAAGATCGAACCCGGGACCCCTGTGTAAGATGCAGGAATGCTACCGCTAGGCTATGGGCCCATAGCCTAGCGGTAGCATTCACACCTCTTACACAAGGGTTCCGGGTTCGATCCTGGCTGTTGAAGGTTTGTATGATATGTATATATATATATATAGCATCATTATCCATTATTTTTTCCTGCGAAATTCGTATGAATTAACTATGCTGGGGGCAAAGAAATATAAAAAAAAAGGGCCCTGCCCATTTTGGAATTACATCTCCCTTGGCCTACGAGATGTAGCCACAGCAGGAAATAACTCCTGGAATACCCAGGAGAAGGAGGAAGGAGCATTAATGACTTGATTACTTCAGGTACGGGGTTGTAGACACCTTGTCTTAACACCGTCTCATGCATGCATAAGGCCCGAGTACAGTCATACTGATCCTTGGGTCGACTGTGTGTGCAACAGTGAGCTTTGGGTGCCACACTTCGTTTTGTACGCGAGTGACGCATCGGTGTTTCGTGCTGCGTGTTTGTCGTGTGACGCTGGATGTGTCTGTGGTTGTGGTGTGGTGTGTGGCGCTGGGTGTGTCTGTGGTTGTGGTGTGTGGCGGTGGGTGTGTCTTCTGGTTGTGGTGTGGTGTGTGGCGCTGTGTGTTTGTTGTTGTGGTGTGGTGTGTGGCGCTGGGTGTGTTTGTTGTGGTGTGGTGTGTGACGCTAGGTGTTCCTGCTGTGCTGTGTGTGGCGCTGGGTGTTCCTGCTGTGCGTGTGTGACGCTGGGTGTACCTGCTGTGCGGTGTGTGACGCTGGGTGTACCTGCTGTGCGGTGTGTGACGCTGGGTGTACCTGCTGTGCGGTGAGTGACGCTGGGTGTTCCTACTGTGCTGTGTGTGACGCTGGGTGTTCCTGCTGTGCGGTGTGTGACGCTGAGCGTCCCATCTGTGCGGTGCGTGACGCTGGATGTTCATTGCTTGTATACTGTGAAGTTCTACTCTCACCAACATTAATCCATGAGTTTCTGTTCTCTTCCACTCTCACAAACAGCCTCGTTAGGTCCCGATCATCTGCTGCTGTTTGTATTGGGTCGTAATTACCTCATTGTATCGTTCGGGGAGGGAGTTCCAAACTCGGGGGTCTCCATCTCTTGAATAATATCTCCTATTATCATACGTACATTCTAAATTTCTGTATGACGTCAGTGTTCGTTAAGTTTATCACTCCAGACCAGTTGAAACTGGGACAGATCTACGCCCTAAGGAGCAACGTTACCACACACACACACACACACACTATGGTGGACTTATTTACACTTGAGCTCCTTAATACAGCACCCTTCAAAGCTATGTGTAACCATTTCCCGGTAAATTGATATAAGATTTGATATATATATATATATATATATATATATATATATATATATATATATATATATATATATAATAGGTTTAGTCCGCTATTTCTTCGTCTTCCTCCACCCTGGGAAAAATGCGTGAGTGTAATTATTGCACCCCACGCTCTGTAGAGAACCTATGGTAAACACATGAATACAAAAAACGTTAACTCTCTCTCTCTCTCTCTCTCTCTCTCTCTCTCTCTCTCTCTCTCTCTCTCTCTCTCTCTCTCTCTCTCTCTCTCTCTCTCTCTCTCTCTCTCTCTCTCTCTCTCTCTCTCATGTTGTGTTTACACGTGTCCCTCCCTCCCCCGTGGATTTAAGATTCCACGGCCCGATTCACAGCCTATGACATCCGATCGGGGTGTCCAGCCTCCCAACTGGATCTGTTTCTCCTCACTTCCAGGGCAAATGAATCTTCAGGAACACCAGCAGTCTCCACTACACAGCAGGCAACACCACGGCAACGCTTTCTGAATAAAAGTGGACTTGTTACTCCACTTGACAGTCAACCTCAGACAGCCCCTTTCCAAGAGACAGTCACCTCGTGGACGCAGCTCTGCACTAGACAGTCAACCTAAGACAGCCCTCACCACTAGACAGTCAACCTAACACAGCCCTCACCACTAAATTAGTCAAGTTGTGGACGCATCTTTCCCCTACGCAATTACTGAGACATTCTCCATTAAACTGTAACGTAATTCCTTCCCTGCCCACTGCTACGGGCACTCACAGAGGCATTACACACAAGGCAGCTATGGGAACACACTCTCTGAGCAAGACAAGTGTTTCAGGGAAACATTTCCTTCAGTATAGTGATCCACGAAGGCCCTGGCGAATGATACTGACTTCTCCCTTCAGTATAGTGAGCCACGAAGGCCCTGGCGAATGATACTGACTCATCCCTTCAGTATAGTGAGCCACGAAGGCCCTGGCGAATGATACTGACTCATCTCTTCAGTATAGTGAGCCACTAAGGCTCTGGCGAATGACACTGACTCATCCCTTCAGTATAGTGAGCCACTAAGGCTCTGGCGAATGACACTGACTCATCCCTTCAGTATAGTGATCCACGAAGGCCCTGGCGAATGATACTGACTCATCCCTTCAGTATAGTGAGCCACGAAGGCCCTGGCGAATGATACTGACTCATTTATGATCAGCACAGTGAACTACAAGACCATCAATCACCTATAAACGAGGGCCAAGTGGATATTGTGTCGGTGTTTACTTTACGAACGGAGTTGGTATGTTCATGCAACACTTTAAATAAGAGTAATGATGGAAAACACTACAGGATATAAAATACGTGACATACCAATCACCTCACAAGACAATACAGTACCACCCAAACAACACCAGCTCGAAATTTTCCTCCAAAGTGATACACAATTTCGGTTTCGTTCGTTGAGTTATAGGTTGGAGTGGTGGTGTTAGATGAGGAATGACTGGACTGGACTGGACTGGACTATTAAGGGGGAGAGATGCCTGGAGAAGACATTTCCAATGGGGTCATTATATTCTGCAGTGTTCTCTAAGTTTATCATTCACCTGTGGGTAGTAGTATCTTTGTGGGTCATTGTCTGATAGAGAGTGAATATGTGGGTCATTGTTCGGTAGGCATTGCTAACTAGAGTCAGTGGTTTTTAAGGTGAGTGCTTACGTCAGTCACTGTCTTGTGGGGGAGGGCTTCCGTACGTCCGTGTCTTGTGGGGGAGGGCTTACTTACGTCACTGTCTTGTGGGGGAGGGCTTACGTACGTCACTGTCCTGTGGGGGAGGACTTCCGTACGTCACTGTCTTGTGGGGGAGGGCTTACGTACGTCACTGTCTTGTGGGGGAGGGCTTCCGTGTGGGGGAGTACATCCTTACGTCATTGTGTTGTGGGGGGAAGGCTTCTTTAGATCTTTGTCCTACAGCCACACACACACACACACACACACACACACACACACACACACACACACACACACACACACACACACACACACTCACACACACACACACACACCCTTCACTGCAGACGACCAACAGTCACTTCACTGTCAGTCATCCTTCATCTGATATACCTCACTGTAGACTTCCTCATTTTACTGTACAAATCCCTTTCTTACGTGATATGTCTCTTCTTCGCGTACCTTCAGCCATCATCTTCACCAACCTATGATGATCTGCCTTGCATCCTCTGTAACCAATACGACTTTGAATAGGGCTTGAATCCACTGGTTTTCGTAGTAATTTCCCCATCCCATAAGTTTATCACAGAGTATGATTCTTTGGTGTTTATATGCTCTTCATTCCGTCGCTAATATGCGTATTTCTTGCCCAAGATACTCGCGCTTCTAGACACTGGAAAACTGCTGATGGGTTACACACCCATACATGAGAAGTGTTTGGGTGAGGCTTGCGCTTCACCACGCCTGGAATTCCCATGTTGAAATTCTCTTCCCTCTCATCCTACAAACTTCCTCACTCCTTCAATTAACCTTTCCTTGCCTTAACTCGACTCTCTCACCTTCACCTTTCCGACAAGCGACTTGATTATAACTCTCATAAGCTGAACTCATTAACAGCTACTTATTATTGAGGGTTTAATTACGTGATCAAGTGGTGTCATATATTTTTTCCTATTTTTGGGCAACATTTCCCTCCGCCTGCCGGTCTGTAACTTCATTAATTCTCTGTCGAAGAGAACATAGCCAAAGGCGAGAAATGTATAAAAAAAAAAAGTCTATTTCATGATAATTCTGCTCCACAGTTTTACGTCATTGATCAGCCACAACAGACTTTATCAATCCCGCTGTTTTGCTATCCAGTCTTCGTCTGTCTCTGTGAGCAATTTCTATACGCCATGATCACACGTCCGTCCTTCAGCGCAAAACCTCGCCATTAGTAACACCAAGCTTTGATTCATCTCTCTCTCTCTCTCTCTCTCTCTCTCTCTCTCTCTCTCTCTCTCTCTCTCTCTCTCTCTCTCTCTCTCTCTCTCTCTCTCTCTCACCACAACATATCCGTATGTATTTTCTCTCTCTACGTCACAACTCTACGGTAAATTTGACTCTTGCTGCTGTGGTAAAAACACGAGAGATATAATGTGTGTGTGTGTGTGTCTTTTAGCTTCCGTGTGACCCAGGTATCCAACCTTGGGTTTCGAATCCCTTTGTTGTTGTATATATATACATTTGTCTGTCCATCTATATATATATATATATATATATATATATATATATATATATATATATATATATATATATATATATATATATATATATATATATATATATATATATATATATATTCCTATGAGTCACGGGGAAAATGAAACACGATAAGTTCCCAAGTGCACTTTCGCGTAATAATCACATCATCAGGGGAGACACAAGAGCGAAATATAAGTCAGTTGATACACATCGAAGAGACGAAGCTATGACGCCATTTGGTCCTATGAGTCCCTGTGGACTTATGTGTTCAGAGAGAGACAAAAAAAAAAAAAAAAAAAGAAATGGGGTCTCAAGAATGGATCCTTGTAGCACTCCATTCCTTACGTGTAGTAACTAGTCTGTGGCGTGATCAGCACTAATCACGACCCCTTGTGTCCTACCAGCCAGCCAAATCATATAACTTTCTCGCCACCGAAGTGCAAAACCTTCTATACTATATAACTATTTTCCTTATTATTTCTTAGTGATTTGCCAGTGATCATCAATTAGGAACTTTATCAAATGCTCTCTAAAACTTCGAACATATGGCAGCGCTCACTGTACCTCCACCATCCATGTTCGTTATGTCATAAAGAAAATCTAGCATGGTTGCCCAGAGGTGAGAAGCTACTCGGAAAACTAAACTGAAAGGTCGTAAATCACATTGTGAGTGTGAATTTGAAATACGACGTCGTCGCCTCTGTCGTTTGGATGAGGAGCTGTGTTGTGTGTGACGGTGAAGTCGGTCTTCGTCGTCTTTGTTGTCGTCCGTCATCCATCCATCCGTGAGGGAGAATCGCACCCCCTCCCTGGCCTTAATGAATATGCGCTTCACCTAACCCCAGACGATGAGGTATACTTGTTATATAATGACGACTAAATACGCTGGTAGACTAGTCTCATTCGAGCCGAGAGAAGACTTGTCAATGTCCATCTTGCAAATTGCACTCTCTCTGTTAAACAGACTATCACTCGACCCCTGGGATGCATACGAGATACAGGAGATGCAGGATCCGAAGATTATGAAAAAAAAAGGAGATTACAACGGGAGAGGGTCGTAAAGTTCATTACACGACGGAAAGGAAGACTAGGAAACACGGGTTCAATTGTAAACCTAAAGTTTTGCAGACGTTTCCATTCCAGCGTCCCTACCTTGTCATAAGACTGCTCACAACATCAACTTATAAAGGTTAAACCCTTATTGAGGAGGTGGAAAGATGGATTGATAAATGATTTTGAGCGATCGGGTCCTCAATATATAGGAAGGTGAGAGATGCGCATGGAATACAGTGAATTAGAACAATGTGGTGTACCGGGGTGGACGTGCTAACAATGCGCTACTCCAAAAGTACAAGTATTATAGAATATATACTGTTAAGTATAAGTATATTGTTAAGACAAATACGTTTGTCGTCTACACAGACAGGTCTGATCATACTTTGTACTCTTATAGCTTTCCCCATATATACTTTGTGGATTAAGGATACTAACCGTGATTATAATAGACAACATATAATAACTCGCCCTTATATGAATTGCCACCACTGGAATGGATTTACAGTTCATACTAGAATACACCATGGATATGATGTCGCCGTGCGTGGAGATGACACAGTTAACGTATTCCCTAAGAGGTTAAAGATGCCCTGATCATGTAACGGTGAGAAACCAATACTGTTATACCTGCTACAATCACCCATTGGAAAGAGAAAATGAAAACGGTGACTACTTTCGTTTATTACATCCTCAGACAGAGGATATAATAGACGAAAGTACTCACTGTTTTCATTTTCGCTTTCCAATGGTGAGTGTTGCATGTATGTCATCACGGGGAGGTGAGGGTTCTGCAGGATACCTGTTTGTATGTACCAGTGACTCTGTGTAGCAAAATAAGAAAACAAAAACAACCTAATGACGTACCTGGTTCAGGAGATTCTAAGGAATTGTGTGCCTGGCACAAGCCACACACACACACACACACACACACACACACACACACACACACACACACACACACACACACACACACACACACACACACACACAGAGCTCTAGTATGGATTTCGTCTTAGTAATGCATCATAGAACAAGGTTTAAACCAGGGACGAAGTGAGGGCGTCTGTGGTGATCTTAGACATGTCCTTAACACTTCATGAAGGTGGCAAGTATTTTTTTCTCTTTTCGCTTGGTGGATGTAACTTGGAGCTGACGGCCATAACGACCCTGGTAGTTATAAGGTCAAAGACCTCGAAGTGATCAACCAACTTTACATGGATCATAACTTGGTAAAGAAACAAAATCTATCCAACTCTGGCAATGAGACTTCATGAATCATTTCTTTTTTTCTTTTCTCCAGACCATAATTCCACCCATTTCCTTTTCCGTCCCTGCGGTCATGGCTCATTGCAGACAACATAAGTGTTCCTTGAAATAAGCTTCGAGTCTGATGATGACATCTAAGTCACGCCGGCAAACTTCCTGTTCATAGTAATTTTTCCTGACGACTATTTGACCATCATAGTTCCTGCTTCTTTCTTTGTTCTTGGAGGAAGGTTAGCAGAACTTGCTGGTCTGTTTTGCTTTCATTCCAGTCAGTGGATGCAGTCTGTGTCAGTGTGTCGCAAATTATCGTCACACCCACACACTAGCAACGCCATTACCACTGGGGAAGTCTAGTCATGCTTCAAGTGGTGAACAAACCGGAGAGAAATAAGACCACATCGTCCTATAATGGAGGAGGTGTTTGGGTTAGCTTTTATCGGACCTTAGAATATGTGAAGGAGCAGAGCGCATTCTCCCTGCGAGAGTAAGAACAGCTGTCCTCTTTGTAAATGTCAGCTTCAGAGTATAGTGTTGGTGGTATACAGAGCACTCAGGTTTCCGACATATCTGGAGCGGACTATAGCCTGAAAAAGAATAAATATTGCAACGCAAAAGAAAAAAGGGAAATAAAAAAGAAGAGACAGCAAAATATCCATTTGTCCCAGATGTCAGTGGAAACAGGTGATATTTTTCTATATTTATGGAGTTTATATCCACCCTTGCACAAAGAATAACTCCCTCTCCTCGCCGAAGATATCCTTCGCAATGTTGCAACGCATTGCGATATCAATCTATACCTTAAGGAAAAAAAAAAGATATCTTAGGAAAAAAAGAAAAAAGAAGAGATATCTTAAACCTGATATCTATCTTTCCCTTCTTACAGCACTGACTGACCCCAGACTTTTGTCATCACTGCATCAGTGAAGCAAGCCACCGTCCACCTAACCTAACCTAACCTTACCTAACCTTACCTACCTTCGTGACGTCAAAAGAGAGCTCCCCCCCCAAGAAAGTCCCTCACCCCTCCCTCCAAAAGCCCCTCACCTCCCCCCAAAAGCCCCTCACTCTCCCCCCCCCAAAAAAAATAAAAAAGAATCTTTCTCATTGGCTTTCAGACTCTTGAGTTTTCTTCTAGATGGTGAAGATATTATCATCCCTTCAGAGCCCCCTACTAGCCAAAGAGGTATACAAGTGAACGTGTCCTTTTCTCTGTCGTGCCTCAGTCGCTCGTCGCCCTCTAGTTCTGAAAAGAAAGGTGTTGCAGCTTCTTGTTATCTCACCTATATTTTTTTGTGCTTGTGACCATGCATCTTTTAACGGTGCACAGTTTTGCTCTCTCTCTCTCTCTCTCTCTCTCTCTCTCTCTCTCTCTCTCTCTCTCTCTCTCTCTCTCTCTCTCTCTCTCTCTCTCTCTCTCTCTCTCTCTCTCTCTCTCTCTCTCTCTCTCTCTCTCTCTCTCTCTCTCTCTCTCTCTCTCTGTATTACACTCCAGGTCATGATCACGGATATTACGATTGACATAAGAGCCTGTTTTGCATATGATGATAGGATATATCACTGGAATATATATATATATGTATTCCTATGAGTCCACGGGGAAAATGGCTTTAAGTGCAGTACTCGCCAGTTAGTTGAAGAGATGGTTTATGTCGTTATGATTCTTTTATGAGGATAAAGTGATACAATTTTCGAAAAGCAGATTTATAGAAGTAAAAAAAAGATTTTTCTCATCATTTTCGTGTCAGAGTTCGTGAAAGCTCTTGTTGTTGTTGTTGTTGTTGTTGTTGCTGTTGTTGCTCTCCCAGAATTACAGTAGATCTTGACAAATTTCGGCCACTTTACGAGGCGGCCACTAAGTGGGGCTTGGGTGAGGGGGGGGGTAGTGGCGCCACTACCACTACTACCCTCGCCACTAGCCATTCCGTCTGTCCGGGTGGCTATAATTCAGTGGGACTCCCCCAGGCGAATATTACCTTCCCATTACGTCTGGACGTAAGAGCTGCGTGACACCTGGCCAAGCCACAGACGCCTGTCTTAACTTAATGGTGTCATCAGTGATAAGGTTTTATCACTGCAGCTGCGCCAGTATTGCTACGATGCCATCACCTGTTTCACTGCTATTACTGCTGCAACCAGCACTCCCCTGGTCCCAGCACTGTCGCAGTGACATCACCGATATGGTACTGTCAAGTCTACAGTGAAATCACTGCTTCTGCGCTGGTTCTGGTACGGTACAATTATTACAGTGAAGAACCATAAATCATTCCGATTCATCGGTACAACGGTGACATCAGCATATCTATGTCATCACTGCTCCTGTGACATCACTCTCCCAGCGACATCACAGCTACGGTTCCGTCACTGCCGTGGTGATATCACAGTTGTCAAGTCTTGGACGTACCCAACCTCTCCATTCGGACAGTCACTTGTTTACCAAATGGCGTCCTAGCAGCGTCTCTTCGTTGTATATCAACTGACTGTCATATTTCTCTCTTGTGTCTCCCATGATGATGTGATTATTACACGAAAGTGCACTTGGGAACTTATCGTGTTTCATTTTCCCCGAGGACTCTTAGGAATATACTTAATCACGCGCAAAATTGTGATCCTTTCCTATATATATATATATATATATATATATATATATATATATATATATATATATATATGTATATATATATATATGCAAAACTTTCACTGTCCTGTGAATTATCTCGAAAACCTTCCTTATAGATGCACAAGAAATTGTAACTATATATATATATATATATATATATATATATATATATATATATATATATATATATATATATATATATATATATATATATATATATCCCTGGGGATAGGGGATTAAGAATACTTCCCACGTATTCCCTGCGTGTCGTAGAAGGCGACTAAAAGGGGAGGGAGCGGGGGGCTGGAAATCCTCCCCTCTCATTTTTTTTTTTTTTTTTAATTTTCCAAAAGAAGGAACAGAGGGGGCCAGGTGAGGATATTCCAAAAAAGGCCCAGTCCTCTGTTCTTAACGCTACCTCGCTAACGCGGGAAATGGCAAATAGTTTAAAAGAAAAAAGAAAGAATATATATATATATATATATATATATATATATATATATATATATATATATATATATATATATATATATATTGTTATTTAAATATCACAGCTTTCCAGTGCGGTGAGGTTGGCTCCTGTTACTAGAATGTTTGAACTCGCTGACAAAAACAAAGAAAAAGGTATTTACTGTCATACGAAGCACGTAAAAGGGAAGATAAAAAACGGAAAATGAGAGTTTTATATCAGTTGTTGACCCAGACTCCTGCGTCAGTGATTCAATGTTCAAGGAAATAGTGTATATTCTAACCCTTATTGCCCTCGACTGGTGAAATATTATTCTCGTTTTCTGTATAAAGGATATTTGGGGGGAAGGGGGGGAACCTGGAGGGTAAACTTATTTATTTCTAACCAACACTGCTGGATACAACTATAAGGTTTTGAATGACTTCATCACCACACACACACACACACACACACTGGTATTAAAGCATTATCATCTCCCGTAAGATATGAGACAAAAATGTACTTTAACCAAGCCTTTACTGTTAATTTGTGGTAGACCTTAGATAATATAAGAGTTCTCACATGCTTCAGTTTCCATATCTTAGGAACAAGACGTTCGAAAAAGTAATATACCAAACTCACCTCCACCAGGTAAGCTCATTAGGACTGCAAGGAAGGGAGGGGCTGTATAACCTCAGACATAATAATCAATGGGGGAAATGTGAACTGAGCTCCTTACATGCTGTTGACCACATAGGCTTGTTGCAGCTGTGGTGTCTTAATAGGACCGAGGCTTGTATCCATATATCTACAAGTCACAGGAAGGTTGAACACATGGGTGGGTTACGTGTCAGTGTGTCTGCGCCACTGGGAATCGATTCCTGGTTAGTGGATTAGAATTCAGTCGCGGTAGCTGATACACCACAGAAGTTTAGAATTCATCCAATGATGATGCTTCAGCATAATACTGGTGACCTATAAAGGCTTAAGAGGAATTCAGAAGGGATTCAAGTCGAAGGTGATGAGGTAAAGATAATCTGATAAGCCTTATTCACGGTAACTATACATCAGTTCCGTCTTCTCTACCTTACTACATCTATTCAAGTTTCTCCTTGACAGTCATCTCCCATCTTGTGCTTCTCAAGTGAAATGTTGGCTTGTAGAGAGGACGATTATCTGACACTTTTTCGTTCATAAATAAGAGATGTAGAAAACGATATTTTTATTAATTTTCATACGTTTCAGAATATTCTCTGATGATGGTTTTTAAAACTCACACTGGAATTGTCACTGCATATACAGTCATAAGTCCAGCAAATCTTTTAGACATTATTTTGATAAATAGAATTCTAATTACATATATATATATATATATATATATATATATATATTTTTTTTTTTTTTTTTTTTATACTTTGTCGCTGTCTCCCGCGTTTGCGAGGTAGCGCAAGGAAACAGACGAAAGAAATGGCCCAACCCCCCCCCCATACACATGTACATACGTCCACACACGCAAATATACATACCTACACAGCTTTCTATGGTTTACCCCAGACGCTTCACATGCCTTGATTCAATCCACTGACAGCACGTCAACCCCTGTATACCACATCGCTCCAATTCACTCTATTCCTTGCCCTCCTTTCACCCTCCTGCATGTTCAGGCCCCGATCACACAAAATCTTTTTCACTCCATCTTTCCACCTCCAATTTGGTCTCCCTCTTCTCCTCGTTCCCTCCACCTCCGACACATATATCCTCTTGGTCAATCTTTCCTCACTCATTCTCTCCATGTGCCCAAACCATATATATATATATATATATATATATATATATATATATATATATATATATTTTTTTTTTTTTTTTAAATGGACATGCATAAATATACATCAGTGAGTAGGGAACCTGGTCAGAGAGAAGTGTTGGACTCTGTACAAATTTATAGGTGTGCAAAAGATAGACTCCTAGATGTTAATGTGTTGGGAGGGGAAACTAATATGAATGAGAAGAGGGTGAGAAAGAAATGAGCTTGGAAAAAAGAGGTGTGTGTGTGAAATACTAGAAGAGATTGGGTATAGAATAGCTAAAGTTGTAAGCAAATGAAGCAAGGGGAATGGGAGATATTTAGTGAAGCAGTGATAGCATGTGCAAGAGATATGGGATATGGGCAGTTGAGAAATTGGTATTAATTGGCGGGGTGATTGTTCCCTCCACTTCTGATGCATATATCCTCTTTGTCCTCTATCCTCATGTTCTTAACACTACCTCACTAATATGGGAAATGACAAATGTATATGAAATAAAATATATGTGGTTTGATTGACTAAGTAATGAAAGGGTAAAAGATATGTGTGGTAATAAAAAGAGTGGTTGAAAGAGCAGAAGTGGCTTTGTTGAAATGATTTGGACTCGTGAGGATGAGTAAGGAGGATTAACAAAGAGGATGTACGTGTCAAAGATGGAGGGAACGAGGAGAAGTGGGAGACCAAATTGGAGGGGGAAAGATGGAGTGAAAAAGATTTTGAGTGATCGGGGCCTGAACATGCAGGAGGGTGAAAGGCGTGCAAGGAATAGAGTGAATTGGAACGATGTGGTATACTGGGGTCGACATGGTGTCAATGGATTGAACCAGGGCATGTGAAGCGTTTGGGGTAAACCATGGAAAGTTCTGTGGGGCCTGGATGTGGAAAGGGAGCTGTGGTTTCGGTGCATTATTACATGACAGCTAGAGACTGAGTGTGAACGAATAGGGCCTTTGTTGTCTTTTCCTAGCACTACCTCACACACATGAGGGGGAAGGATGTTGTTATTCCATGTGTGGCGGGGTGGCGATGGGAATGAATAAAGGCAGACAGTGTGAATTATGTACATGGGTATATATGTATATGTCTGTGTGTGTATATATATGTATACGTTGAGATGTATAGGTATGTATATGTTGGTGTGTGTGGACGTGTATGTATATACATGTGTATGTGGGTGGGTTGGGCCATTCTTTCGTCTGTTTCCTTGCACTACCTCGCTGGCGCGGGGGGCGGCGGCGGGGCAAGGTGAATGGGTAGATAAATATATATAGGGGAGAAAGAATACTTCCCACGTATTCCCTGCATATCGTAGAAGGCGACTAAAAGGGAAGGGAGCGGGGGGCTGGAAATCCTCCCCTCTCATTTTTTTTTAAATTTTCCAAAAGAAGGAACAGAGAAGGGGGCCATATGAGGATATTCCCTCAAAGGCCCAGTCCTCTGTTCTTAACGCTACCTCGCTAATGCGGGAAATGGCGAATGGTATGAAAAAAAAAAATATATATATAAATATTCCTACGAGTCCACGGGGAAATGAAACACGATAAGTTCTCAAGTGCACTTTCGTGTAATAATCACATCATCAGGGGAGATACAAGAAAGAAATATAAGTCACTTGATACACGACGAAGAGACGTAGCGAGGACGCTATCTGGTAAACAAGTGACTGTCCGATAGATAGATAAATTGGTATAGACATGATGATCACACTTGTCTGTGATGATAGTATGAAGGTGAAATTGCACTTTAGTAGGAGTTCATACAATTTCATTTAACTTGTAATTTGCGTATACATGTGCCATGACATGTTTCGTGGAGACAACCCACCTCATCAGTTATTGAAATCCCAACATCACACTTGATTCCCGCCGTCCAACACCAATCTTTGTAGACCAAGCACTGTCTGCTTTGTCTGGCCGTAACCACTGTAAGAGAGAGAGAGAGAGAGAGAGAGAGAGAGAGAGAGAGAGTGATTTAGGGGGGGTCACGTGGCGGGGGTCGACCTGCCTTTAAACAGACATATTCCGTGGCAGGGAGAAGGCGTTCAATGCCAAATAACAGGAAGTTGTTTAGAATAACACCAGTCATTCGTAAGACAATCAAAAGATGCACTTTGAACTACCGGCTTATCACCCTTATACCATGGTTCTAAAGAAAACTGTTCCATACGGTAATTAAGACTGAAATGATGTAGTTGTTTTAAAAGTCAGTAAAGCATCAACTGCTCATCAATATTGGCTTTTAGATGAGAATAGGGTTAACGAATCTAATATAATTTTTTGGTCATTTGGTACAAAAGTATTGGAACATGATTCTCTGCCTGTGTAGCAGATCAAGAACCAGAAGTAACGTGGAGAACTTCCGACATACTGTGACACATACTCGAACACATTAAGGCTCATTCATATTGAACACATAATGAACTATTCAACGTATGAGTGATCTGGAGACTTGACTTTCCATTAGGACTGAAAACTTAGCCATGACACTTTACTAAGTTGGTTAAAAAGAAAAAATATAGAAGTTTTCAGCATAGTTTGATAAATACGTCATTTGCCATCACGTTCCAGACGTACGATTCAGGGAAGCAGGATTGATCCAGATGATGTAAGGTGGTTTGCTGATTCTCCTCTGTGGCGGAGGAGTCCTGGCTTGGTGTGCCACTCCTACTTGGGCCGGTCGCATGGTGGGTGGACAATGTCAATTCATTAGGCGGTCGGCCTCTGAGGGAGGTGGTTATCCTCCGGGTTGGCTGCGCCATGGTGTTGAGTCGGCGATCCTCCGACTAAGTATTCTGTGTGCATGTCATGGTGGAAGCCTGTCCCCTAACCTGTCCTATCTTCTCGCATTCTTGGGTCAAATGCCACCGTGGATACTGTGCCCACTGGGTGGTATTTGCCACCACGTCGACCCAATACCCACAAATCTTTTACTTCCACTGTTTATATTTATTATTGTTTTCTTTCTCCCTTTTCTTTCAAACTATTGGCCATTTCCCGCGTTAGCGAGGTAGCGTTAAGAACAGAGGACTGGGCCTTTGAGGGAATATCCTCACCTGGCCCCCTTCTCTGTTCCTTCTTTTGGAAAATTAAAAAAAAAAACCGAGAGGGGAGGATTTCCAGCCCCCCCGCTCCTTCCCCTTTTAGTCGCCTTCTACGACACGCAGGAAATACGTGGGAAGTATTCTTTCTCCCCTATCCCCAGGGATATTATTATTTATCTTAATTATTATTACATCAAAATGACACATTTTTTTTCTAGTTAGGTATTGAGGAATGATGACATCAGTCATACATTAAATAGGGTTGCAGGCACTTAATGACCTTCCTCATAGATCGATGGCTGTAAAACCCAACAGACAACAACGTACGATAAGCACGACGCCGACGGTGTTAAGAACGACGGACGTACGAGTATAGCTCGACGCTGACGGCGTTCATGACGACGGACGTACGAGTAGCACGACGTTGACGGCGTTAGTGACGACGGACGGACGGACGAACGAGTAGCATAACGCAGAAGGCGGTAATGAGCCGTGGCAGTTAAACGCTAAGGCCTGAAGCCCGAACACACCCGGTAACCAAGGCAGGCGAGTGGGAGTAAGTGGTGGTGGTCAGTTGGGGAAGACGCTGTGTGCTCCGTAACCCAGTCTCCTCCGCCTCAAGTCTCATTTCCCTCACCTTCTTTGACCACAGTCGAAACAAACGAATGAAACAAATAAATGCACGATAAATGTAGGTTCGTAAGGGCCAGCCCTTCAAAAAAAAAAAAGGTATCCAAGCGTGAATAGGAATAATCCAGCTTTATGGAGATAAGCCTTATGTAACTTTTGATTGCCACAAAAAAGAAAAAAAAAATGTTGGTTGCAAGGAAAAACTGGGAGCGAAAAGGGGGGGGACATGGTTACATCTGTGATGCTTTTTTCATTTGATTCGATACCCTGTGAGGGATAGTTGAACTATGGTATATACCAGAAAACTGATGTTATACCAGTAAACAACTGGGATAGAGTTAGAAGTAGCGAGAGGAATGGCTGATAAAATATTAAAAGGAAATGAAAGGCTGCGAAATATGTTTACGTGTTGAAACCGTGACACACACACACTAGCTGGTCCAGCCAGAGTGGAGCACTGCGCCAGACTGGTGGTGGTACCTGGACGGTGTGAGTGTGTGGCGGCAGTAGGAGCTCAGTGGTCCACTGACCGTGGTGCAGGAAGGTAGTATCATTGTGGTCGCTGACCCTTGCGGAAAGCGTGTTGGGTGTGCGAGCAAGGAAGTTACTCTTTGGCATTAGTAATTTGAAGTACAAAGGCTATTACGGTGAACTCTGCCTCTGAGAGTGTACTATAGTGTTTGTTGAAATATATATATGTATATATATATATATATATACTACTAACACCAGATGATTATAAAGTTTTGTTATTCAAAGGTAATCATGCACGACTTTGTACGCTGCTTTTCCCTGGACTAATTTTGAACTAGAACACTTTAAAAGATCTTTTAGACCTGTTTTTTTAAAAGGGGAAAAAACATTGGTGGAGAAAATAATGCTTCCATGCACAGAGATTTAGAAAGCACAGTGTCAAAAAATCAAACGAAGCTCAGTGACAGTGTCCTTGTGTGTGTGTGTGTGTGTGTGTGTAATATTAACATATGGATGTTCCTAACCTTGCCTCCTGCTTAATTGCCCATCCCTGCAAACTGTGTGAAACAAGACAAGACATGCATAACCAACAAGCAGGTGATTAGATCCTTGAAAGTTAAGTGGGTAATGTTCATGACAAAACTAATACGCGTTTTTATACACACACACACACACACACACACATATATATATATATATATATATATATATATATATATATATATATATATATATGGAAACCAACATAAACCAATCACACTATTATACAATGCAAAGACATTCAAAATACATAATTTGATATCATTTACAGCATAAGCGGTAACTTATGTGACATTCAGGTGTTTATACAGTAAACACGACACCCACATACACTCATTATAGGTTTTATGACAGTGGAAATATTGCACACCACATATGTCACAGGTATAGTAACAGTGGATATATTGCTCATGTGGCCAAATAGAAGCTTCCTGCAAAGTTACTTTATCTGCATCGACTGTGTGTTTGTTTTGAAGTATATCATTTTTGCAATGAGTAGTTCTGTTAAATCATGTTAATTCGCACGGACACACATACATGCAAACATATATTTATCTGTATATTCGTGAACACATCGCCTGTGTGTGATAGTTTTCAATATTATTTCGCAATGAGTAGTGCTTTTAAATCATGTAGTTCACATGAACACATGCATATAAACATATACTTATTCATGTACTCGTGAACATTAATGTACATACTATTATTATTATTATTATTATTATTCATTATTATTACGTTACCACGATCCCCGAGGCTGCGCTACGCTCAGTAGCAGGCTTAGGATGGATTTCTTTGAAGTAAGATCTTTGATTAATCTTTATCACTTTCGGCAAGACTTTGTCATCGTCAATAGACGAAAACAATCGTGTCAATGAATTCTTGTTCCAAAGGAATCCGTCACTTCCCTGCTCCTGTGTGGTGTGCTTAAGGAACCCCGGAATAGAAGTTCATATTTTTTTTTTTTCATACTATTCGCTATTTCCCGCGATAGCGAGGTAGCGTTAAGAACAGAGGACTGGGCCTTTGAGGGAATATCCTCACCTGGACCTCTTCTCTGTTCCTTCTTTTGGAAAATTAAAAAAAAAAAAGAAAAAACGAGAGGGGAGGATTTCCAGCCCCCCGCTCCCTTCCCTTTTAGTCGCCTTCTACGACACGCAGGGAATACGTGGGAAGTATTATATATATATATATATATATATATATATATATATATATATATATATATATATATATATACTGTATTATTGACTGGTTGGTAAGGTTATTTAATGTATGTATGACTCATGGTGAGGTGCCTGAGGATTGGCGGAATGCGTGCATAGTGCCATTGTACAAAGGCAAAGGGGATAAGAGTGAGTGCTCAAATTACAGAGGTATAAGTTTGTTGAGTATTCCTGGTAAATTATATGGGAGGGTATTGATTGACAGGGTGAAAGCATGTACAGAGCATCAGATTGGGGAAGAGCAGTGTGGTTTCAGAAGTGGAAGAGGATGTGTGGATCAGGTGTTTGCTTTGAAGAATGTATGTGAGAAATACTTAGAAAAGCAAATGGATTTGTATGTAGCATTTATGGATCTGGAGAAGGCATATGATAGAGTAGATAGAGATGCTCTGTGGAAGGTATTAAGAATATATGGTGTGGGAGGCAAGTTGTTAGAAGCAGTGAAAAGTTTTTATCGAGGATGTAAGGCATGTATACGTGTAGGAAGAGAGGAAAGTTCATATTTATAGTCATTTATTTATTTATTTCATTATTGTCGACTTTTTCCCGCGTTAGCGAGGTAGTGCTTAGAACAAACGAAGATAGGCCGCATTAGTAGCCCACATCCATTCTCTAGCTGTTATGAGCAATGCACTAAAATCGCAACCCCTATCCACGACTAGGCGTCACAGACCTTTTACATGGATTGATTCCCCTACCCACTTCACACACCCTGATTCAATCCGTTAACAGCACGTCGGTCCCTGTGTACCACGTTGTTCCAATTCACTCTGTCCAGTGCACGCGTATCACCCTCCTGCATGTTCAGGACCTGATCTTTAAAAAAAAAAAAATTTCACTCCGTCCTTCCGTGTCCAATTTGGTCTTTCCCTTCTTGTTTTCACTTCTGACACGCTTCTGAAATCCTAAGGAGTTTTACGGTAGAACCATGAGCCATTACTCAGTCAGTTGGTCCATTGATTACAGAAAATGGTGAATTGGTTCAAGACAACAGAGCCATGGCGAGAATTTTGATAATTGTTGGCATCAGTATTTATGATCGATGAAGCTGTCTAATGATAAGAGAGGAGAACGTTGTGCAGCAAACTGACGTAAAAGCTGAACACTTACCATCAGCCATAAACGGAATGAATCGAATAAAAAAAAAGGGCAGGTCCGCTAACTTTAATCATAGGAAAATGAGAGGCGAAAAATGAAAGGCTCATGCACCTGACCGCCCTTTTCAATTTTTTTTTTCATTTTTTTTTGCTATGGGAGAGTTCCCAGGGGATGGAAGTTTGCATATAAAACACCGGTATTCAGAAAGGTCATCATACTACTCGAATATTATTGTCCAGTTAGCCTAACGTATGTAGTTGGAAGACTTTTAGGGAGACCACCCTTGGAGACAAAGATTCTAAACCTTTTAGAGAAGCACCTTAATAAACGACTCTTGGCATGGTTTTTAGACGATTTCTTTTATGATGGAATTAACCCGTACGACGAAAGTCAAGAAAATGATCGTCAGCTGTCTGGATTTTCAAAAAATACATTCAGTATGGTCGGCGGCGCGTTGTAAACTGCGATCAAAAGTAAGCCACAAGCCATTAATGGGGTTAAAGTGAAAAGTGGCTTAGGCATTGTGTTGACTGGCCGTAAACAAAGCGCTGTGATTATTATTAATGTTTAGGCCTCGAAATGGTGAGACTTAGTGGAGTGCCACAGGTATCTGTCTTGGGACCGGTTCTCTTTCTCATATATGTATTAACGATATTGATAATGGGTTTCATTGCATTTACAAGTGATTTTGATCGTCTTCTGCTTCAGACTGACGGACGGAGGGCTGAGCTTAAAGGTGGCTAGAGAATTTTAAAAACGATAAGGGCAGAAATTTATACGTCGGTAGCAAGATGAAAAGGGAAATTACAGTATGAATTCTCTTGAACTACGAAAGTTAGTGAGGATAAATTGTTTGGGCGTAATGATCTTCGGTGACCTAAAACCAAGTAAACAATGCACAGAAACAGTGAAAAGAGCGAACAAAATTCTGGGATTCATAGGTGGGCCCTTCAACTTTAATAAAAGTCCAGGGAATTCATTCTTCCTCTTTACGCTTTAATGGTTCGTCTTCATCGTGAGTATAGTGTTCAGTTTTGATCACCCTTCCAGAAAAAAAGACGTAGACATAATGGATTGGTTGCAGCGTTGAGCTACTAAGATGATTCCCGAGCTGAGATGGAAATCTTATGAGGTCTGATTGAACGACTGGAATATATGTTGCTTAGGAAGGAGAAGCTCAAGCGGTGATCTAATACAGGTGTTTAAAATTATCAAAGGTTTTGATAAATGTTGATCTATCATGCTACTTAAGACTTGATTCTTCTCATTTCCCTCGTGGATAGAAACTCGTGGGTAAACTTTTTTATTTTACCTGGAATGAGGATAGGTACTTTTTGGTTCAGCAAGGCTGTTGATATATAGAATGATATGCCAGTTCCAATGGTTGAAAGCAGTACTATAGGTACTTTTAAGAATAGGCTTGATAAATATTTCACTTTAAGTGCACGACTTACAATATTTGCGCATACTTAGTGACGTTAACAATTTTCGGGTTATTGTCTTTGAATCATATGTATGTCCACAAACTTTTGGTACACTAATCCGAGGGAGTTGGGTGGGGAGCTCCCACTTTCGCCCCTCGTAGTCGCCTTTTACCTACTCCTGGTTATATATATATATATATATATATATATATATATATATATATATATATATATATATATATATATATTTATATACTTGCTGCCGCATGAGTCCCCTCCATCTTAATGGAACCTCTGCAGCGCTCAGGAAGTCAGGCACGTCTACTGGGGTAGACCAATGGTCATAAAGTTTGGTGATGTGTTGGCATCCACGTAGGGAGAACGCGGAGCAGTTGAGCATTAAGTGTTCGATGCCCACGTTGTGGTAATTGCATCAGGGATGTGAAGGCTTTTGGAGACACGTAATCTATAGATGAAATATATAATTTAAAGTCAAGATACAGGTTACAATATTTCTTCATCTTAGAAGTTTACAGGGTTTAAAGTGTTCATATTAATTGTTCTTAAATGACGAGATGGGTGTGCAGGTGTTAGGTTGGGAGAATTGTGGGCTAAAATACAAGGCATTTGTTCCAGCAAGGTCTGTGTACAGTAGTGGGCGTCTCAGTTTATGGAAAACGAACAAAAAGAAAACGGATCCCCAGTCAGAATGCTTTAGAGTTTTGGAATCTTTACTGTTATACAACAAAAAGATATATATATATATATATATATATATATATATATATATATATATATATATATATATATATATATATTCATTTATTTATTATACTTTGTTGTCGCTGTCAGCCCGCGTTAGCGAGGTAGCGCAAGGAAACAGACGAAAGAATGGCTCAACCCACCCACATACGCATGTATATACATACACGTCCACACACAGCACATATACATATCTGTACATCTCAATGTATACATATATATACACACACAGGCATATACATATATACACACATGTACATAATTCATACTGTTGTCCTTATTAATTCCCGTCGCCACCCCGCCACACATGAAATGAACCCCCCCCCCTCCCCGCATGTGCGCGAGGTAGCGCTAGTACAAGACAACAAAGGCCACATGGATTCGTTCACACTCAGTGTCTAGCTGTCATGTATTATGCACCGAAACCACAGCTGCCTTTCCACATCCAGGCCCCACAAAACTTTCGTTGGTTTACCCCAGACGCTTCACATGCCCTGGTTCAAATCCATTGACAGCACGTCGACCCCGGTATACCACATCGTTCCAATTCACTCTATACAGTCTGCTGAATACGTAACGGAGGCTATAATTATTCCTGCACGTCCATTTACCAGTTTCATCAAGCTCGCTTGCATCGTCACTTCGGTTTCCCATTTTTTAGTGTCATTAATCTATATAAAGACGGGAAAGATTATTATTATTTTCCTTCTTCGATAATACGCGGAGGAGTAATGATTCACTTGGACGACTAGATGTCGCTAATGACAGGCTGGGGAGAGAGGCCGCATTCCCTCCACGACAGGAGTCCCATTGGACGTGACTGATCACGATTGATGGATGGATTCTCTCTCTCTCTCTCTCTCTCTCTCTCTCTCTCTCTCTCTCTCTCTCTCTCTCTCTCTATGCCCACCAAGGTACCGGACGAGTTCGTGGCGGCTGCTGCTGGCCGTGCGCCAGTGAGCCAGAAACTTTCTGTGGCCGTCATGTGTCACTCCTTTGGCCCAGGTGGCTGTGATGTCCTTCTGTCTCACCCACCCACCCACGCGTGGGCAGCTTGGCTTCCAGTCCACTAACATACAAGTGTCTCTCCCCCCACACCTTATACAGGACAACACGTAGCTCAGCGGTCGTTTTTCGTAACTATGTTTTTCAGCAGCGAGTGCTGGCTGCGCACTAGCCACTTGGTACGTTAAATTTTTTTTTGCAAGTACTTACACGTGAATACTCTCTCTCTCTCTCTCTCTCTCTCTCTCTCTCTCTCTCTCTCTAGGCTGGTATGTGAGTGTCTTTTGTGTGTACACGCATAGGAGTAAAGACATGGTACATGTATTTAAGGCTAAGAGAAAGGGGGGATCAACGAGTGTAAGACTCTCTCTCCCCGTAACACAGACAGACAGACAGACAGACAGATACACACACACACACACACAGCTTTAGGTGTTTATAGATAGACACACACACACACACACACACACACACACACACACACACACACACACACACACAGCTTTAGGTGTTTATAGATAGACACACACACACACACACACACACACACACACACACACACACACACAGCTTTAGGTGTTTATGGATAGCACTTTACACAGTAGTGACAGCTAGATGAAAAAGCAGCATTCACAAATTTTATGATCCTATTACGAGTCATGATTTAAAAAGCCCCTTCGGCCGGTCCATGCATGGACTTATGTTGTTGACCTTAATGGCCATCAGCTGCTAATGGTCATTAAACCGAAATGTATACTGCACACGTCCAGCTTAAAAGAAATACTTCCTCGTGCTGGATAAAAAAAAAAAGAAAGATTTTTTTTTCTTTTTCGTGAGCGCTGCCGATATTTTCGAGCTTGCCATGTTTGAAGAGCGCATTCAGAATAAAAGATATCCCCAGAAACAGATACAGAACACCTCTCTTTTTTTTTTGTCTTTGGTTCTGCTTACTTTGTACATTCTCGACGAACTTTTTAAATGCAAGAGAGAGATTTTCATTTCGGATTCGAGGGAATTATGACGAGAACACAGCACAGCATATTCTACTTATGACGAGAACACAGCGCAGCATATTCTACTTATGACGAGAACACAGCGCAGCATATTCTACTTATGACGAGAACACAGCACAGCATATTCTACTTATGACGACACAGCATATTCTACTTATGACGAGAACACAGCACAGCATATTCTACTTATGACGAGAACACAGCACAGCATATTCTACTTATGACGAGAACACAGCACAGCATATTCTACTTATGACGAGAACACATCGCAGCATATTCTACTTATGACGAGAACACAGCACAGCATATTCTACTTATGACGAGAACACAGCGCAGCATATTCTACTTATGACGAGAACACAGCACAGCATATTCTACTTATGACGAGAACACAGCGCAGCATATTCTACTTATGACGAGAACACAGCGCAGCATATTCTACTTATGACGAGAACACAGCGCAGCATATTCTACTTATGACGAGAACACAGCGCAGCATATTCTACTTATGACGAGAACACAGCACAGCATATTCTACTTATGACGAGAACACAGCACAGCATATTCTACTTATGACGAGAACACAGCACAGCATATTCTACTTATGACGAGAACATAGCACAGCATATTCTACTTATGACGAGAACACAGCACAGCATATTCTACTTATGACGAGAACACAGCGCAGCATATTCTACTTATGACGAGAACACAGCGCAGCATATTCTACTTATGACGAGAACACAGCACAGCATATTCTACTTATGACGAGAACACAGCGCAGCATATTCTACTTATGACGAGAACACAGCACAGCATATTCTACTTATGACGAGAACACAGCGCAGCATATTCTACTTATGACGAGAACACAGCGCAGCATATTCTACTTATGACGAGAACACAGCACAGCATATTCTACTTATGACGAGAACACAGCACAGCATATTCTACTTATGACGAGAACACAGCGCAGCATATTCTACTTATGACGAGAACACAGCGCAGCATATTCTACTTATGACGAGAACACAGCACAGCATATTCTACTTATGACGAGAACACAGCGCAGCATATTCTACTTATGACGAGAACACAGCGCAGCATATTCTACTTATGACGAGAACACAGCGCAGCATATTCTACTTCACCTTTCCCTTTGAAAGATATCCTTCATAGATCAGTATATAGAAAGGCTTTACTTTTATGATATCGTTATGTTTGATAAAGATAAAGAAGTGATATCATTTATCTAGATTTTCCGGACATTTAAGATAAAGTACTGTGGTACTTCACTGGTTAGAAAATGGATAGGCTGAATTATTAACTTGGATTTTTCGTTATTTTTTTTTCAGAAAAATACATTTCCATTAAATGTTCCTTAAAAGGAATATTTTTGTGCTGATTAAAAATCTGGGCTTAAAATGTCATTTGATCGTCATTATGACCTTTTATTATTAAGTTGTTAAATGAAGATATTTTTAAAGTATTTATCTAATCATTTACATTGTATTTCTTGGGTTTCTATCGGTAACTTGGAGCAGTCTGATATGTCTTCCATGATTATTTGACGTTTAGAAATGTTTGAATATGCTAAGTTTCAATTTTGAAATATAAAATTTTTTGAGCTGAAAAATACCCTGAACTATTTATTACCTGCCATTTTTCGTATTTTTCTCAGAAAAATCGATTTCCTTTAAAACCTGATTTTAAAGAGTATTTTTTATGCTGAATACAAATTTGTGGTTAATACTTCATTTGTTTGTCTTTGTGATCTTTTAAGACAGCTGTTAAATGACGATATCTTTTAATTATTATCTGATTATTTGCAATATATTTATTAGGTATATATCGGTAACTTAGAGCATTATGATATATTTTCCATGATTATTTCAAGTATACACTTCTTTAAATATGCAAAGGGCTCAGTTTTGAATTATATATTTTTTTGAGTTGAAAAATACCCTGCAATGTTTTGTATAATTTTTAAGAAAAAATAGATTTCCCTTAAAACCTCACTCTAAGGGGCATTTTACATGCTGCACACATACACACACACACACACACACACACACACACACACACACACACACACACACACACACACACACACACACAAATAGAGACAGCGACAAAGCAAAAAAAAAAGAAATATATATACATATATATATATATATATATATATATATATATTTTTTTTTTTTTTTTTTTTTTTTATACTTTGTCGCTGTCTCCCGCGTTTGCGAGGTAGCGCAAGGAAACAGACGAAAGAAATGGCCCCCCCCCCCATACACATGTACATACACACGTCCACACACGCAAATATACATACCTACACAGCTTTCCATGGTTTACCCCAGACGCTTCACATGCCTTGCTTCAATCCACTGACAGCACGTCAACCCCTGTATACCACATGACTCCAATTCACTCTATTTCTTGCCCTCCTTTCACCCTCCTGCATGTTCAGGCCCCGATCACACAAAATCTTTTTCACTCCATCTTTCCACCTCCAATTTGGTCTCCCTCTTCTCCTCGTTCCCTCCACCTCCGACACATATATCCTCTTGGTCAATCTCTCCTCACTCATTCTCTCCATGTGCCCAAACCATTTCAAAACACCCTCTTCTGCTCTCTCAACCACGCTCTTTTTATTTCCACACATCTCTCTTACCCTTACGTTACTTACTCGCTCAAACCACCTCACACCACACATTGTCCTCAAACATCTCATTTCCAGCACATCCATCCTCCTGCGCACATCTCTATCCATAGCCCACGCCTCGCAACCATACAGCATTGTTGGTACCACTATTCCCTCAAACATACCCATTTTTGCTTTCCGAGATAATGTTCTCGACTTCCACACATTTTTCAAGGCTCCCAAAATTTTCGCCCCCTCCCCCACCCTATGATCCACTTCCGCTTCCATGGTTCCATCCGCTGACAGATCCACTCCCAGATATCTAAAACACTTCACTTCCTCCAGTTTTTCTCCATTCAAACTCACCTCCCAATTGACTTGACCCTCACCCCTACTGTACCTAATAACCTTGCTCTTATTCACATTTACTCTCAACTTTCTTCTTCCACACACTTTACCAAACTCAGTCACCAGCTTCTGCAGTTTCACATGAATCAGCCACCAGCGCTGTATCATCAGCGAACAACAATTGACTCACTTCCCAAGCTCTCTCATCCCCAACAGACTTCATATATATATATATATATATATATATATATATATATATATATATATATATATATATATATATATATGGTTGTTTAATTTGTTTATGGATGGGGTTGTTAGGGAGGTAAATGTAAGAGTCCTGGAAAGAGGGGCAAGTATGAAGTCTGTTGGGGATGAGAGAGCTTGGGAAGTGAGTCAGTTGTTGTTCGCTGATGATACAGCGCTGGTGGCTGATTCATGTGAGAAACTGCAGAAGCTGGTGACTGAGTTTGGTAAAGTGTGTGGAAGAAGAAAGTTAAGAGTAAATGTGAATAAGAGCAAGGTTATTAGGTACAGTAGGGTTGAGGGTCAAGTCAATTGGGAGGTGAGTTTGAATGGAGAAAAACTGGAGGAAGTGAAGTGTTTTAGATATCTGGGAGTGGATCTGTCAGCGGATGGAACCATGGAAGCGGAAGTGGATCATAGGGTGGGGGAGGGGGCGAAAATTTTGGGAGCCTTGAAAAATGTGTGGAAGTCGAGAACATTATCTCGGAAAGCAAAAATGGGTATGTTTGAAGGAATAGTGGTTCCAACAATGCTGTATGGTTGCGAGGCGTGGGCTATGGATAGAGTTGTGCGCAGGAGGATGGATGTGCTGGAAATGAGATGTTTGAGGACAATGTGTGGTGTGAGGTGGTTTGATCGAGTAAGTAACGTAAGGGTAAGAGAGATGTGTGGAAATAAAAAGAGCGTGGTTGAGAGAGCAGAAGAGGGTGTTTTGAAATGGTTTGGGCACATGGAGAGAATGAGTGAGGAAAGATTGACCAAGAGGATATATGTGTCGGAGGTGGAGGGAACGAGGAGAAGAGGGAGACCAAATTGGAGGTGGAAAGATGGAGTGAAAAAGATTTTGTGTGATCGGGGCCTGAACATGCAGGAGGGTGAAAGGAGGGCAAGGAATAGAGTGAATTGGAGCGATGTGGTATACAGGGGTTGACGTGCTGTCAGTGGATTGAATCAAGGCATGTGAAGCGTCTGGGGTAAACCATGGAAAGCTGTGTAGGTATGTATATTTGCGTGTGTGGATGTGTGTATGTACATGTGTATGGGGGGGGGGGGGGGTTGGGCCATTTCTTTCGTCTGTTTCCTTGCGCTACCTCGCAAACGCGGGAGACAGCGACAAAGTATAAAAAGAAAAAAAAAAAAAATATATATATATATATATATATATATATATATATATATATATATATATATATATATATATGAATATTGTGATAGTCCATCTCTTTTGAAGACAAAAGAATCGAACACTAAGGATTAATGGCGACTATAGAGCTGATGACTTAAGGTGGTACACCTGCATTTTGTATCTGTATTGGACAACAGTGAGTGAGTGTACAGTTGTCCTGGACCATATACCTTGGGGCTCTCCTCTGCCTTCCTCCAGCAACACCAAGAACTACGGAAGACACTTGCCATCACCATAGCTTGGACGCCCCTCCTCTGGTAAGTGACATGTTTTGTGATGTTAGTAACGAAAAGATTCCTTGGCTCAAAATCTGAATAATGAATAATGGGAACATTTATTATTAGTATGAGTTGTAGTGATTGTAATCATTATGATTATAACAGTAGTGGTAGTTGTAGTAGTTGTAGTAGTAGTAGTAGTAGTAGTAGTAGTAGTAGTAGTAGTAGTAGTAGTAGTAGTATCACTAGTATTTGTAGTAGTAGTATGATTTTTATCATTACTACTACTACTACTACTACTGCTTCTGCTACTATTATTATTGTTATTATTATTATCGTTGTTATTATTATTATTATTATTATTATTATTATTATTATTATTATTATTATTAATATTATTATTGTTATTATTGTCATTATTATTATTATTATTATTATTATTATTATTATTATTATTATTATTATTGATATTATTATTGTCATTATTATTATTATTATTATTATTATTATTATTATTATTATTATTATTGATATTATTATTGTTATTATTATTATTATTATCATTATTGTTATTATTATTATTATTATGTTTTGAAGCAAAAACGTCTTTGATTGGCTTTTACAGCAAATATTGGCTAATCTACTGTGCGTTCGTTCATTTGGTCGCTGTGTCTTTTGTTTGTATTAACGTAGGATAGTGCTTTCCTTCCGTATCTCTGGATCAGGGTAGAAAATGTCTTTTCAACTGTTTACTTTGGTTGGTGTCTACATATGAAATAGGTTTGATTTTGTTTTTCTTCTTGGGAGTTTCAGCAACAAATAGAGGGATCCTATTTCACTGGCATATCATGAATTGCATTTTTTTTTATGAAAGACTTGGAAAAACATCGTACGTGTGACGATTGACAAAAGGAATTGGATCCCCTATGAGGCCAAATTAGGTACTGCTTGTCTCCACTAAGAAGGACGATTACACTTAATCCATTGCCTTTTTTAGCGACGCGCTGAGACGTAACAGTGCCCTCTTGTATGGGAGAGAAATATGTCAGTCTCGCAATGTTTTTGGTCCTTATTGCACCAATGAGCGAGATGGTTCATGTAGATGGGTTCTTACAATATCATCATCTTGGGACATTTATGTTGTCATATGTGTTAATTCGGGCCTTGGATAGGGGCACCCTCGCCCTACCTACCTACTTACAAAAGAGCATTGCAAATAAAAGTGCTTTCCTCACGTAGGTTCATTTGGCTGGCCTCTCAGTGGGGATTATCTCCTCGAACGTGGAAACCACTGAAGAAAACTCTAGCCTTACCTAGTAACAAGCCTTCGGGTTGGCTCAGCGTGTCACACACAGAGTCTGTGTGATGTTTTACCCCGTATGGAATTGGTGGCTCGTCATGTACCAACCAGAGGCAGGCAGGATGGCTCACCAGGGCTGACTGCAATGCCGTGCGTCCGTGCCATGAGTCTACCCACCCAAGCCAGGCCAGTGGTGGATTAATTGTCTAGAATCGCAGACCCTCCACCCCTCATATCAGCAAAGCGTTTCATGCTCAAATGTGTTGGTTGTTGATTTCATCTTATTATTATTCGCTCCACATCTGTTGCCACCTTAGTTAGTTCTTCCCACCCTTTTCTATTTCCCTATTTCCAACACCACATTCGTTTTCGCGTGAATCCCGGGTTTATGGAAGCCGTTTTTGCTTGCCAATCTGCTGGTGGATTTTTTCCTCTCCACTGAAACGCAATATTGCAGATTACGCCAGTCCCTCCAGAAAATCTAGCAGCACACCCGATAGCTCCTGTTATTTTTTCCCCCCCAGACTTTAATTTCCTTAAATCTCAGGCAGTTTATATACATTTCAGTCCAGTTCCCCTTCCTCCATACATCCTCCCTGTGCTGAACATTTACCAATACTTCACATCATGTTACTCTTCGAACGCAGGGAATATATACCTCGTCCTCCCACCACCACCACCGTCGTTGTTTGGAACTAATTCACAATACTAGTTACGTTGTGCTGGCATCCCTAACCTCCACTCCCTTGCAAAGGACTTAGCCTTGTATAAGTACATCGACCACTAACTAAGTTCTCCAACCATTTATACAGTTACGACATCACGTAATTCAGCATAACTTGGGCTTACTGCCAGTAGTCTTCCATCTACTTCCAGTAAACCTCTGCTCTGTAATCTCTTCTAATCTCCTGACATTCTCATCTTTTTTTTTTCAACTCCATTCACGGGACTTAGAACATTTTCAGTCGTTCTTCCCATTTCATTGAAGTGTAATAGGCTATTGGTTACCAGAATTTATTCAAGTGACATTCGCATGAGGAAGATCTGATCCCATTTACCAGATCCTATGAGGCCCCTATTCGTCTTTGGCAGCACGACGAGGGATTTTCCCTATTCTGGGACAATGACTTTATCCATATTCTAAACCTGCTCATTCATCTACGCTGGTATATAGTCTTCTGAAACATTACTGCACCAGCAACCTTTCCATTCCCTTTCATATCATCCATAGTATGTCTTTTTTTTCACTTCCTCCTTCTCTTTTGCCTTCTTACGTAAACTTCAAAAAGGCTTTTTATGCTATTTGATCGCCCCTGTGTTTCTTCTCGGATCTCCTTAGAAGCTATACCATATTTTCTAATTTCTGGCCTAGTGTTCCATCCATTCTGTTGTGATGACATACGTTTTCTGTCTTACCTCTGTTGTGTGACAACACATTGGGACTCGTACCGGAGCTTTCTTTGGTGAATTCAAGACAGAGGAAGAACTCCCCAAAGCCCTTGGTGTTTTACCCAAAGAATTACAAGATCTTGGCAGTAACTCTGATGAAGATCGTGAAAAAAGAACTTATATACGTAAGATATAAAGTTTTATTAGGAAAAAAAACGTATATACGTAAGATATAAAGTTTTATTAGGAAAAAAACTTATATACGTAAGATATAAAGTGTTATTAGGAAAAAAAACATATATACGTAAGATATAAGATATAAAGTTTTATTAGGAAAAAAGAACTTATATACGTAAGATGTAAAGTTTTATTAGGAAAAAAAACGTACATACGTAAGATATAAGATATAAAGTTTTATTAGGAAAAAAAACTTAGATACGTAAGAAGTAAAGTTTTATTAGGAAAAAAAACTTATATACGTAAGATGTAAAGTTTTATTAGGAAAAAAACTTATATACGTAAGATATAAAGTTTTATTAGGAAAAAAACATATACGTAAGATATAAAGTTTTATTAGGAAAAAAAACTTATATACGTAAGATGTAAAGTTTTATTAGGAAAAAAAACTTATATACGTAAGATATAAAGTGTTATTAGGATTTAGCTCTGTGAATTTTCAGCCTTCCTTATTTCGTTTATGACAAAATGAATACATAGAAATGTCAGAGAAGTACACGAAAGGATGGTCAGTCTAGCTCCGTTATATTCTCGTTTCTTAAGATGCCGTTCATGTTTGTATGTGCAAGGTGGTGGAAATGCTACCCCTTCCACGTTAATCATGCCATATTCATCCCTCGTTTGAGTCTGAATCTTCCCCCTTTGACTATGATTCATTTTCGTGAAAGAGTATTCCTTTAGCTTGAATTTCCAAGGGATATATCTATCTCTCTATCTATCTACCTACCTATCTATCTATCTATCTATCTATCTATCTATCTATCTGTTAACCTCATGACACTGGATGATCATAAATGGTCAGTACACAGTATCTCATGCTCCTCTCCACTGTTTATGACATAGTTTAGAATTGATCACTCCTGGATAATTGTTTTCGACATATCGCCAAATTGGCAATCATAGTTTGGCTTCCCCACTGGAAGAGACATGGAAGGACCCTGAGACGTAGCCTCTTACACGATGCAATTTTGGGCTTCCCTGGAGGGAGTTGTGCTCAGAGGCCGCTCATATTTCGAGGCAAATATTGTATTTCTGCTGCGGTATTGCCATCCCTTGGGAGAGAGAGAGAGATCTCCTTTGTCTCATAGAAACAATGAGGTCCATGTGAGGCAGCACAGCTGTGAAGTGGCAGCCACGGGAGCGGTACAGTGAAACGGTGGAGGGGTAGGTAGCAGCGATGTAGGATGTCACTGGAGAGAGAGAGAAAGAGAGAGAGAGAGAGAGAGAGAGAGAGAGAGAGAGAGAGAGAGAGAGAGAGAGAGAGAGAGAGAGAGATGTGTGTGTGTGCTGGATGATGCATCTGGTGGAAGACTAGCCTAGAACGGGCGAGAGGCAGTGATATGCTGCAGTGTGGAGAGCAAAGAAGGCGAGGCATCAGGACGGGATAATAGCTTCTCAGAACAGCATACTCGAGAGAATGTGGTACAGCGTCGTTGAACAGGAGTGAGGTAGTACGACTTGCAGTGAAGTGAAGTGGGCATTTGGCGTAGCATGTGGGAATATCGGTGACAGGGTAGCAATGCTGAACAGCAGTGTATGGGTCTCAGTGCTGAACAGCCGTGAGGGGAAGCATTGCTGAAGAGGGAAGTAGTGCAGAAATGTTCAACAGCTGTGTGTATAGGTGTCAGTACTGAACAGCAGTGAGGGGAAGCAGTACTGAACAGAAGAGTAGTCGTGTAGAAATGCTGAACAGCGTCTAATGGAGATCAGTGATGAACAGAAGTGAGGGGGGGGGAACATTGCTGAACAGGACAGTATCGCAGAAATGCTGAACAGCAGTGAGAGGAAGCAATGCTGAACGGGAGAGTAGCGCACAAGTCCTAAAAGGTAGTAATGTTGAGCAGCAGTAATATGAGATAACAATGTTCATTACATTCTCTCCGTAAATACAACTTGTCAACAGATTCAACTGAAAACACTACGATATTGCACAACTCAGGCTGTACATCTCTTTACCAAGAATATGACCTTGATCTCTCCTAGACAAAACAAATGCAGTTCAACTTCGTCTGCTTAATCTCTGATAGTGATTAAGTCGGATGACATGCGCTGTTTAGGGGAGGAAAAAAAGAGCTTCACAGTTTCATTTAGTTCGTGCATAGATAGATCTGGTGGAGTGATGTGAAGGTTACGTTTCTTTATGATTAATCATTTTGTGTCGATATTAATCTCTTGGATTGAAAATTGATATAGGGGAGACTGCCTTAAACTCGCTATCTTTTTTGACGGACAAATGGAAATAATGAATATATGATTTATTCAGTGTCTGCGAAATCACACAAAAAATATATATAAATCGAATTGCAGTAAAGCAGGCATACCATGAAGTGTTGCTGCCATATCCATTCTCAGTGATCTAAAACACTTCACTTCCTCCAATTTTTCTCCATTCAAACTCTCACCCCATCTAACCTGTCCTTTCAACCCTGCTAGATCCAATAACCTTACTTTTATTCATATAAACCCTCAGCTTCCTCCTTTCACACTCTCTTCCGAACTCAGTCGCTCGTCAGGTTTTAAGAACAAAGGGATCTTGGAGATGTTATCGACAAGAAATCTTCAGCGATTTGAACATCGTAGAACAACGTGGAATAAAGAAAACAGAGATTAAAGTTTTTTAGCTCGTAACATCGACCACAAGACACCAGTAACAGTCCTGTCTCATATCAAGGCGTTTTAGCCAAACCCGCCCACATCAGCTACGCTTGGGGAAAGGTTTACTGTAACTGATAAAGTTTAAAATGAACAGAGGCTTCAGCGATGAAGTTCTTTGGTGATAAGAGCCTTCAGCGTTTCGGAGGTGATGGTAGCCTTTTTATTGTTGCTCCTTGTTCTTGCATGGTACAGCCATATACACGATGAGAGTGTACGTTGTCTCAGAAGAATCTTGAACGCCTGAAGAAGGTGTGAAAGATATTTGGGTCGTTGGACTCTTGGTTTTGATTGTCCCAACGCCTAACTAGCCAGCGAACATTCGTACCCAAGGGAGTATTGTTAGAGCAACACAGAGACTATCAAATCACCTATTGAGGATGTAGAGACAAGAATTTCAAATGTTAGTGTTGAAAAAAGAATACGCTTGGGTTCCCGTCATTCGTACAAAAGTTCGAATCACCTTCAGACAAAGACAGACGTACGCTTGGGCTCTCGACATCGACTGACGCACACTCAAGACCTTCGACTCCCTCTGGAAGACAAAAACGTTGTCGTAAAAAAAAGTCACCATCTACGCTACTGAATTCATCCCACTGCGTAGTTTACGAGACCTGCCAATAAAAGCAAGTTCGCAAAGCCCTATTTTGTTTCTTTGCAACAATTGACATGAATTTTGGTAAAAGAGATCTTGAATTAATTGCCTCGACAGTATCCCAGTCTCCCTCTCCCCCCCAAAAACAAATCATATTCCAATATATGAAACTATCATGGAATAGTAAACGACCTCTGCCGCGAGCTTTTGAATTGTGCCAGTTATATATACTGTTACGAATAATCCGCGTTGGTGGGTCTTAACTCATCAAGTCATCGTCGGTTTATGTGTGACTCATATGGACATTGGAGGCAGTTAGGAAATAACTCGTCTACAAAATCTGACGGTTGCTGTAATCCCTCAGAAACACAAAATAGGTTTTCAAAATGATAATTGTACATGAATGTCAGGTGACTGAAAGTTCAAACGAACACCCTGCACTGTTATGTACACAAGCATGTCTCGCTAATACGTTAGAAGCCTTAAGACAAGGACACATGCAATAGAATTATGATGCTGTCACATATCATGAAACCAGAATATTTGGAATATTATTGGTATACATCTCCAAGCAGGAGAACCATCATAATGACATCATAAACATAGAATATTGAGACGAAATCGCTCATGTCTGACAAATCTGCTTGATTTCTCTAACGATTTTCAAAAAGCTCTCGACAAGGTTCCGCATTAAACGTTACTAGCAAAAAATGAAGCCACAAGGCATTGGTGTGGTTGCGCTTCATTGGATATTAATTTGGTTGATTAGCTGTAAACGAAGCGTAACAAGTGGAGTGCCACAAGGTTCGGTCTTGGGACTGGTTTTCTTTCTTATATATATATATATATATATATATATATATATATATATATATATATATATATATATTTTTTTTTTTTTTTTTTTCTATTCGCCATTTCCCGCGATAGCGAGGTAGCGTTAAGAACAGAGGACTGGGCCTTTGAGGGAATATCCTCACCTGGCCCCCTTCTCTGTTCCTTCTTTTGGAAAATTAAAAAAAAAACGAGAGGGGAGGATTTCCAGCCCCCCGCTCCCTCCCCTTTTAGTCGCCTTTACGACACGCAGGGAATACGTGGGAAGTATTCTTTCTCTCCAATCCCAATATATATTCCAAAAGAAGGAACAGAGAAAGGGGCCAGGTGAGGATATTCCCTCATAGGCCCAGTCCTCTGTTCTTAACGCTACCTCGCTGATACGGGAAATGGCGAATAGTATGAAAAAGAAAGAATATATATATATATCAGTGATATTGATAATGGGCTGCATTGCAAGGTATCAAAATTCACTGATGATGTGAAGCTGTGAAAAATATCTACAAATAAACTTAAACGTGTATAGATTCAAAGTGACATAGGCAAACTAATGAACTGGGCTCATAGTTGGAATTAATATACTCAAATGAACTTGAACTTCTGCAGCTTCAAAATGGCATAGACAAACGGATGGACTGGGCTCATAGGTGGCAAAGTCTTTCATGTAGGAAGTAAAGACGAAAAGCGAGCCACAGTATGACTTCTGTTGAACGGCAAAAGGTAAATGAGGAAAAAAAGAGTTGGGTGTAATAATCTCTTGTGACCTAAAGACAAGCAAGGTATGCATAGCACCGGCAAATAGAGCGAAGAAAGAACTTAAATTCATAGAGAGAGAGAGAGAGAGAGAGAGAGAGAGAGAGAGAGAGAGAGAGAGAGAGAGCCAGTGTGTACAATTATCTGAATCAAGGTCAGGTCACGCTTACAGGGCTTTTTTTTCCAGTGTGCATGAACCTAATTAACTGCGCTTGGGTCTGGATTGCTGTATTTAACTTGCAGAAACTCCTCAAGGCGGCTCGACAAAACGTAACAAGATTAAACCCTAAAAAGTCTGAAATTAGGTTAAGATGGATCCTGCTAAAGTGTATTAGGTGGTTCGTGTGTTTCCTTTAAGTCGTTGTTCATGTGTGGTAAAGACTTTTACGTAGAAATTGCGTCAGGGAATGTTGGGTTACTTCAGGTTAGGTTAGGTTAGGTTAGGTTAGGTTACTTCAGGTTAGGTTAGGTTAGGTTCGGTTACTTTAGGTTAGGTTAGGTTAGATTCGTAATGCACCTGTATAGATCTCTTGCATCCTTTCTCCAGCGTTGGTTGCCTTCAACGAACTCGTACGATTCCTCAACGCTTCTTTTTTTGGTGGGGCTTGTCATCCTGGAAATAAGTATGTCTTCATTCAGTTAGCGTAAGAAAATATAAAGGAAGGTTTTGTGTTCATACTTGAAGAATGCTCCTGGACTGAGAGAAGAATGCAGTTACTTGAAAGAAGTAGATTGAAGAAGAAGAAGAATGAAGAAGAAGAAGAAGCAGAATGAAGAAGGGAGGAGGAGGAGGAGGAAGAAGAAGAAGAAGAAGAAGAAGAAGAAGAAGAAGAAGATTGAAAAAAGAAGAACGAAAATAGAAGAAAAAGAAGAATGAAAAAGACAAAAAGGAGAGGAAGAGGAAGAAAGAGAAGTCCCGTTCTATTATCCATTCTGAATCTCACTTTATATAGATTTTTCCACCTTCAGCTCACAAGGTCTGTTCCGTTCCCTTCGGCTTTATGATAGTTTCTGTACCACGTCTTTACGTCAACCATCGTCAGACGAAATGTCAAATAAGCCACAGTGCCTGGACTCTAATTGCACCAGATTGCTGCTCATTACCCATTGATTCACACCGCTTCTGGCAAACGATGGAAAACTGTGATGTCTCCTATTCAGTAGTGTCTCACTGGCATGATTGAGGTATAGGTACGCAACTGGAAGGATCCTCAGCGTATGGGAATGTCCTACTGGTTGGCTGGTTATATGGGCTTCAGGTCTCACAACTGCCAGTGTTATTAAAGCCCTCACTTCAGGTCTCACAGCTGCCAGAGTTATGAAAGCCTTCACTTCAGGTCTCACAACTGCCAGTGTTATTAAAGCCCTCAACATGAAATTATAACCAACAGCTGAAGTAACACCGTCTTTAGATGTTAGGGATAATTCTAAGACCACATCCACACTCGCTATGCATATTTGGACCAAGTCTGTCTGTCTCTCTCTCTCTCTCTCTCTCTCTCTCTCTCTCTCTCTCTCTCTCTCTCTCTCTCTCTCTCTCAGAGCTGTCCGGCTTTTTGGGAGAACACACCTACTACCGAAACCCTACCGGATTCTCTCCCTTCGCAATGTATGTGTGTGTGTGTGTGTGTGTGTGTGTTATGTATGTGTGTGTGTGTGTGTGTGTGTGTGTGTGTGTGTGTGTGTGTGTGTGTGCTGGAGTAATCGGTAAATGCAACCGTGCAGTTGATCCTTTGACCACCCCTCTTGCCATCCCCCGGCGTAGCCACCACCACAGACTAACCCAGACAGGAGAGGTGGAGTGGCACGTAGATTATTCAGGTGAGGTCGCTCACACTCACACATTGTACTCCGGTACCTAAAGCTATGAGCTGCCTTCGTGACTGTGAGTTAGGATTTCTGGGCCATGAAAATGTAGCGAGGACCAACAAGGCTGTTCTGAAAACACAGCGGTGCTCATTGTCCAATTGCACACTCACAGACATAAAATGTATATTTATAGTATAACATACAACAATCTGTTTGTTTATAGACGAGTGTAAACAACGCGTTCATTAAGCTCGTGGACCAGGTCTGTGTTGCATTTTGGAAGGTTTGTTGTTTTTGTAAAGTAAATTAAGGCCATGGCTATTTCCATAGGATTTTTTTTTTTCTAAATTGTATTTTCTGCTGCACTACGTCTGGCTGAACGGAGAACCGATAGTGATTATATATATATATATATATATATATATATATATATATATATATATATATATATATAATTTTTTTTCCACCCCTGAACTCTGTCATTAGGTATGGATGTGTTCGTATGATATATATATATATATATATATATATATATATATATATATATATATATATATATATATATGTATAATTTTGGTGTTAGTCTTCGTGTTGTGCCATATTTTCTTGTCTTTTTCATTTCCAAATATGTTGATAACGTGCGATAACGTTCTTGACTTCATTTCCTCGAATTGTTTTACTATTCAGATTCACACCCCAACTAATTTATCCCTCAGCCCACTAAATTTGATAACATTGTTTTTATTCACGTTTACTCTCAACTTCCTCCTTTCCCATACTCTTCCAAAATCAGTCACCAACTTGTACCGTTTCTCACTCGAAACTGCCACCCATGCAGTATCATCAGCAAACAACAACTGACTCACTTTCCAGGCCATTTCATCCCCTACAAGACTACACTCTCATCCCACTCTCCAAGCCTCTCGCATTTACGTCCCTCACCATCCCCTCCATAAACAAATCAAACAACCATGGGGACATCACACACTCTTGCCGCAGACCAACCTCCACTTGAAACTGTTTATTCTCCTCTCTTTCTACTTATACACATGCTTATACCCTTGATATAAACCTCTCACTGCTTTTATCAACTTTTCTCCCACACCATATGCTCTTAAGAACCTCACCAATGAATTATCAACCTTGTCATATATTTTTTCCAGATGCGTAAATACCATATACAAATCCATCATTGTCTCAAGTATTTCTCGCACACATTCTTTAAAGAAACCATTAATCCACACATCCTCTGCCACTTCTGAAACCACACTGTTTCTCCCCAGTCTGATGCTCTGTACATGCCTTCACCCTCTCAGTCACTACCCGCTCATACAACTTACCAGGCACAGTTAACAAACTTATGCCTCTGTAGTTTGAACACTCACCTTTATCCCCCTTGCCTTCATACAGTGTCTCTATACATGCATTCCACCGATCCTCAAGCACCTCACTGATCCATGCATGTACTGAAAAAGCCTAACAACAAGTCATCCGCTTTCTTAATAAATTCAGCTGCAGCACCATCCACTTCGGCCACGTTGCCATATTTCATCTTACGCAAGGCTTTCACTACCTCTTCTCTCTTCGGAAAACCTCTTTCCATGACTCTCTGACTACGCATAACACACCGACGCAGACACCCCACCCACATCTGCCAACATTTCATCAACCACATTTAACAGTCCTTCAGAATACATACTCCATCTCCTCGATTCATCAATACCTGTCATCACCTGAGGCAAGTAAGAGCTGATAAGCCGATTGTGCATTGCCAAATGATTGCAACAGACATATGAGTCATTCTTCATGAAACCAATGTGTGTTTCACAATATTCCTGAAAAACAGAAATTCCTCTTAAACACGCTGTTTTAGTTTACTTCTCAAAATCGTATGAGTTCACTTTTCTAAATAAGTAATACCATTATTTTCCTATCTATGTACGTTTGAGTATATGTGTACAGCATTGCATAATTGTTTGATCGCCATAACTGATAAAAGAAAGTGAAGAGGTGTCCTGGGTAGCGTTAAAGTGCAGGCGAGCATCAGTTAAGATCACTGAATTCTGTTAAAAACAACAGGAAAGTTTCCCCGTTCGCAGACCAGTGTTAGCGGCGTGAACAGAATGTAACAGTAGGTTCCTCCGCTCACACGTTGGCCTTTCAGACTTTCCCTTGACTTTAGTAACATTCACTTTATATATAAGAGAGAAATATAACAGAGACGAAGCTCTTCGATGTATATCAACTGACTGTTATATTTCTCTCTTGTGTCTCCCCTGATGATGTGATTATTACACGAAAGTGCACTTGGGAACTTTTCGTGTTTCATTTTCCCCGTGGACTCATAGGAATATCTTGATCACGCGCAAAATTGTGATCCTTTCCAATATATATATATATATATATATATATATATATATATATATATATATATATATATATATATATGTATATATATATATATATATATTTAAGTGTGTATATATAGACATACCAGTGCCACATATTATCTAGCTACACTTGATAAAGAATATCTTTCCATAAACATTACTGTGGATAGCCATCCTTAGACGTTACTAATCGCTTACCATTTCACTCCCTAGTAACACACTATACACACCCGTCGCCTTTCCTCGGGCCTACAGTGGGGGAAAATGGAAAGTTTTTTTGGTCTCGAAAACAAAAATCAACGACAAGAGTTTTCCCGACACCAGCACCAACACTAACACCACCACTAGCATCACTACCTCCAACACCTCCAGCACCAACACTAACACCACCACTAGCATCACTACCTCCAACAACACCAGCACCAACACTAACACTAACACCACCACTAGCATCACTACCTCCAACACCTCCAGCACCAACACTAACACTAACACCACCACTAGCATCACTACCTCCAACACCTCCAGCACCAGCACCAACACTAACACCACCACTAGCATCACTACCTCCAACAACACCAGCAGCACCACCAACACTAACACCACCACTAGCATCACTACCTCCAACAACACCAGCACCAACACTAACACTAACACCACCACTAGCATCACTACCTCCAACAACACCAGCACCAACACCAACACTAACACCACCACTAGCATCACTACCTCCAACAACACCAGCACCAGCACCAACACTAACACCACCACTAGCATCACTACCTCCAACAACACCAGCACCAGCACCAACACTAACACCACCACTAGCATCACTACCTCCAACAACACCAGCACCAGCACCAACACTAACACCACCACTAGCATCACTACCTCCAACAACACCAGCACCAGCACCAACACTAACACCACCACTAGCATCACTACCTCCAACACCTCCAGCACCAACACCAACACTAACACCACCACTAGCATCACTACCTCCAACAACACCAGCACCAGCACCAACACTAACACCACCATTAGCATCACTACCTCCAACAACACCAGCACCAGCACCAACACTAACACCACCACTAGCATCACTACCTCCAACAACACCAGCACCAGCACCAACACTAACACCACCACTAGCATCACTACCTCCAACAACACCAGCACCAACACTAACACCACCACTAGCATCACTACCTCCAACAACACCAGCACCAACACTAACACCACCACTAGCATCACTACCTCCAACAACACCAGCACCAGCACCAACACTAACATCACCACTAGCATCACTACCTCCAACACCTCCAGCACCACCACCAACACTAACACCACCACTAGCATCACTACCTCCATCAACACCAGCAGTAGCACCAACACTAACACCACCACTAGCATCACTACCTCCAACAACACCAGCACCAACACTAACACCACCACTAGCATCACTACCTCCAACACCTCCAGCACCACCACCAACACTAACACCACCACTAGCATCACTACCTCCAACAACACCAGCAGTAGCACCACCAAACACCAGCCTGGAGTTGTTGATGATATTAACCCTATACTTCCCTGGTGGGGGTTCTCTCCCAGGCCCCGCACCCCGCGAGTGTCATGGGCTATCAAGGTAATGGTTCTCGCTGGCCAGCCACCATTACACACACACACACACACACACACACACACACACCTCAGCGTAAACATTTTCTCGCTCCCACATGCCAAGAATAGTTTCCTTACTCTTTTCCACCGGTACATGTATATATATATATATATATATATATATATATATATATATATATATATATATATATATATATATATATATATATTTATATATAAATAATAATGATAATTATTATTATTATTATTATTATTATTTTTATTATTATTATTATTATTAGTATTATTAGTCGTTGTCTCCCGCGTTTGCGAGGTAGCGCAAGGAAACAGACGAAAGAATGGCCCAACCCACCCACATACACATGTATAACATAAACGCCCACACACGCACGTATACATTCTTACACATTTCAACGTATTCATACATAGACATACACAGACATATATACACATGTACATATTCATACTTGCTGCCTTCATCCATTCTCGTCGCCACCCCGCCACACACGAAATAGCACCCTCCTTCCCAGGCGAGGTAGCGCTAGGAAAAGACAACAAGGGCCACGTTCGTTCACACTCAGTCCCTAGCTGTCATGTGTAATGCCCCTAACCACAGCTCCCTTTCCACATCCAGGCCCCACAAAACTTTCCATGGTTTACCCCAGCCGCTTATATATATATATATATATATATATATATATATATATATATATATATATATATATATATATATATATATAGAGAGAGAGAGAGAGAGAGAGAGAGAGAGAGAGAGATGAATATTTGTTTTTGTTTTATATTCAGATTTCTTAGTAGTTCTGGGGTTCTCTATATAGACAACAGATTCCATTTGACCCCACAGATATAAATAAAATGGTATAAGGTCCAGAGATCAGGGAAAACAACGTCTTTCTCTCCATTCATCGGGAATACCATATCTAATGGTGGATCATAGCAAAGGGTCTTTAGGACACGTTACTCCACATACTTGTTCAGCTGTGTCCACGTCCGAGAGCCTGAACCAGATAACGTGTACTAGTATCTTGGAACATTTTAACTGATTTTCAGGAAGCGACCAGTTTCCTGAGCATATTCGTCATTTCCCCCGTCAGTGAGGTAGCATTAAGAACAGAGGACTGAACCGTAGAGGGAATATCCTCACTTGGCCCCCTTCTCTGTTCCTTCTTTCGGAAAATTTAAAATCGGAGGGGAGGATTTCCAGCACTCTCGCTCCCTCCCTTTTTGTCGTCTTTTACGGACACATAGGGAATACGTGGGAATTATTCTTTCTCCCAATCCTTATATACTCAAATGAACTTGAACTTCTGCAGCTTCAAAATGGCATAGACAAACGGATGGACTGGGCTCATAGGTGGCAAAGTCTTTCATGTAGGAAGTAAAGACGAAAAGCGAGCCACAGTATGACTTCTGTTGAACGGCAAAAGGTAAATGAGGAAAAAAAGAGTTGGGTGTAATAATCTCTTGTGACCTAAAGACAAGCAAGGTATGCATAGCACCGGCAAATAGAGCGAAGAAAGAACTTAAATTCATAGAGAGAGAGAGAGAGAGAGAGAGAGAGAGAGAGAGAGAGAGAGAGAGAGAGAGAGAGCCAGTGTGTACAATTATCTGAATCAAGGTCAGGTCACGCTTACAGGGCTTTTTTTTCCAGTGTGCATGAACCTAATTAACTGCGCTTGGGTCTGGATTGCTGTATTTAACTTGCAGAAACTCCTCAAGGCGGCTCGACAAAACGTAACAAGATTAAACCCTAAAAAGTCTGAAATTAGGTTAAGATGGATCCTGCTAAAGTGTATTAGGTGGTTCGTGTGTTTCCTTTAAGTCGTTGTTCATGTGTGGTAAAGACTTTTACGTAGAAATTGCGTCAGGGAATGTTGGGTTACTTCAGGTTAGGTTAGGTTAGGTTAGGTTAGGTTACTTCAGGTTAGGTTAGGTTAGGTTCGGTTACTTTAGGTTAGGTTAGGTTAGATTCGTAATGCACCTGTATAGATCTCTTGCATCCTTTCTCCAGCGTTGGTTGCCTACAACGAACTAGTACGGTACCTCAACGCTTGTGTTTTTGGTTGGGCTCGTCATCCTGGAAATAAGTATGTCTTTATCCAGTTAGCGTAAGAAAATATAAAGAAAGGTTTTGTGTTAATACTTGAAGAATGCTCCTGGACTGAGAGAAGAATGCAGTTACTTGAAAGAAGTAGATTGAAGAAGAAGAAGAATGAAGAAGAAGAAGAAGCAGAATGAAGAAGGGAGGAGGAGGAGGAGGAAGAAGAAGAAGAAGAAGAAGAAGATGAAGAAGAAGAAGAAGAAGAAGAAGAAGATTGAAAAAAAGAAGAACGAAAATAGAAGAAAAAGAAGAATGAAAAAGACAAAAAGGAGAGGAAGAGGAAGAAAGAGAAGTCCCGTTCTATTATCCATTCTGAATCTCACTTTATATAGATTTTTCCACCTTCAGCTCACAAGGTCTGTTCCGTTCCCTTCGGCTTTATGATAGGTTCTGTACCACGTCTTTACGTCAACCATCGACAGACGAAATGTCAAATAAGCCACAGTGCCTGGACTCTAATTGCACCAGATTGCTGCTCATTACCCATTGATTCACACCGCTTCTGGCAAACGATGGAAAACTGTGATGTCTCCTATTCAGTAGTGTCTCACTGGCATGATTGAGGTATAGGTACGCAACTGGAAGGATCCTCAGCGTATGGGAATGTCCTACTGGTTGGCTGGTTATATGGGCTTCAGGTCTCACAACTGCCAGTGTTATTAAAGCCCTCACTTCAGGTCTCACAGCTGCCAGAGTTATGAAAGCCCTCACTTCAGTTCTCACAACTGCCAGTGTTATTAAAGCCCTCAACATGAAATTATAACCAACAGCTGAAGTAACACCGTCTTTAGATGTTAGGGATAATTTTCAGACCACATCCACACTCGCAATGCATATTTAGACCATGTCTCTCTCTCTCTCTCTCTCTCTCTCTCTCTCTCTCTCTCTCTCTCAGAGCTGTCCGGCATTTTGGGAGAACACACCTACTACCGAAACCCTACCGGATTCTCTCCCTTCGCAATGTATGTGTGTGTGTGTATGTGTGTGTTGTGTATGTGTGTGTGTGTGTGTGTGTGTGTGTGTGTGTGTGTGTGTGTGTGTGCTGGAGTAATCGGTAAATGCAACCGTGCAGTTGATCCTTTGACCACCCCTCTTGCCATCCCCCGGCGTAGCCACCACCACAGACTAACCCAGACAGGAGAGGTGGAGTGGCACGTAGATTATTCAGGTGAGGTCGCTCACACTCACACATTGTACTCCGGTACCTAAAGCTATGAGCTGCCTTCGTGACTGTGAGTTAGGATTTCTGGGCCGTGAAAATGTAGCGAGGACCAACAAGGCTGTTCTGAAAACACAGCGGTGCTCATTGTCCAATTGCACACTCACAGACATAAAATGTATATTTATAGTATAACATACAACAATCTGTTTGTTTATAGACGAGTGTAAACAACGCGTTCATTAAGCTCGTGGACCAGGTCTGTGTTGCATTTTGGAAGGTTTGTTGTTTTTGTAAAGTAAATTAAGGCCATGGCTATTTCCATAGGATTTTTTTTTTTCTAAATTGTATTTTCTGCTGCACTACGTCTGGCTGAACGGAGAACCGATAGTGATTATATATATATATATATATATATATATATATATATATATATATATATATATATATATATATATATATATATATATAATTTTTTTTCCACCCCTGAACTCTGTCATTAGGTATGGATGTGTTCGTATGATATATATATATATATATATATATATATATATATATATTTTATCCCTGGGGATAGGGGATTAAGAATACTTCCCACGTATTCCCTGCGTGTCGTAGAAGGCGACTAAAAGGGGAGGGAGCGGGGGGCTGGAAATCCTCCCCTCTCGTTTTTTTTTTTTTTTCCAAAAGAAGGAACAGAGAACAAGGCCAGGTGAGGATATTCCAAAAAAGGCCCAGTCCTCTGTTCTTAACGCTACCTCGCTAACGCGGGAAATGGCGAATTGTGTAAAAGAAAGAAAAAAGATATATATATATATATATATATATATATATATATATATATATATATATATATATATATATATATATATATAGATAGATATATAATTTTGGTGTTAGTGTTCGTGTTGTGCCATATTTTCTTGTGTTTTTCATTTCCAAATATGTTGATAACGTGCGATAAGAAGCTTGACTTCATTTCCTCGAATTGTTTTACTATTCAGATTCACACCCCAACTAATTTATCCCTCAGCCCACTAAATTTGATAACATTGTTTTTATTCACGTTTTCTCTCAACTTCCTCCTTTCCCATACTCTTCCAAAATCAGTCACCAACTTGTACTGTTTCTCACTCGAAACTGCCACCCACGCAGTATCATCAGCAAACAACAACTGACTCACTTTCCAGGCCATTTCATCCCCTACAGAATACAAACTCACCCCCCTCTCCAAGCCTCTCGCATTTACGTCCCTCACCATCCCCTCCATAAACAAATCAAACAACCATGGGGACATCACACACTCTTACCGCAGACCAACCTCCACTTGAAACTGTTTATTCTCCTCTCTTTCTACTTATACACATGCTTATACCCTTGATATAAACCTCTCACTGCTTTTATCAACTTTTCTCCCACACCATATGCTCTTAAGAACCTCACCAATGAATTATCAACCTTGTCATATATTTTTTCCAGATGCGTAAATACCATATACAAATCCATCATTGTCTCAAGTATTTCTCGCACACATTCTTTAAAGAAACCATTAATCCACACATCCTCTGCCACTTCTGAAACCACACTGTTTCTCCCCAGTCTGATGCTCTGTACATGCCTTCACCCTCTCAATCACTACCCGCTCATACAACTTACCAGGCACAGTTAACAAACTTATGCCTCTGTAGTTTGAACACTCACCTTTATCCCCCTTGCCTTCATACAGTGTCTCTATACATGCATTCCACCGATCCTCAAGCACCTCTCTGTGATCCATGCATGTACTGAAAAAGCCTAACAACAACAAGTCATCCGCTTTCTTAATAAATTCTGCTGCAGTACCATCCACTTCGGCCACGTTGCCATATTTCATCTTACGCAAGGCTTTCACTACCTCTTCTCTCTTCGGAAAACCTCTTTCCATGACTCTCTGACTACGCATAACACACCGACGCAGGCACCCCACCCACATCTGCCAACATTTCATCAACCACATTTAACAGTCCTTCAGAATACATACTCCATCTCCTCGATTCATCAATACCTGTCATCACCTGAGGCAAGTAAGAGCTGATAAGCCGATTGTGCATTGCCAAATGATTGCAACAGACATATGAGTCATTCTTCATGAAACCAATGTGTGTTTCACAATATTCCTGAAAAACAGAAATTCCTCTTAAACACGCTGTTTTAGTTTACTTCTCAAAATCGTATGAGTTCACTTTTCTAAATAAGTAATACCATTATTTTCCTATCTATGTACGTTTGAGTATATGTGTCTGTACAGCATTGCATAATTGTTTGATCGCCATAACTGATAAAAGAAAGTGAAGAGGTGTCCTGGGTAGCGTTAAAGTGCAGGCGAGCATCAGTTAAGATCACTGAATTCTGTTAAAAACAACAGGAAAGTTTCCCCGTTCGCAGACCAGTGTTAGCAGCGTGAACAGAATGTAACAGTAGGTTCCTCCGCTCACACGCTGGCCTTTCAGACTTCCCCTTGACTTTAGTAACATTCACTTTATATATAAGAGAGAAATATAACAGAGACGAAGCTCTTCGATGTATATCAACTGACTGTTATATTTCTCTCTTGTGTCTCCCCTGATGATGTGATTATTACACGAAAGTGCACTTGGGAACTTTTCGTGTTTCATTTTCCCCGTGGACTCATAGGAATATCTTGATCACGCGCAAAATTGTGATCCTTTCCAATATATATATATATATATATATATATATATATATATATATATATATATATATTTAAGTGTGTATATATAGACATACCAGTGCCACATATTATCTAGCTACACTTGATAAAGGATATCTTCCCATAAACATTACTGTGGATAGCCATCCTTAGACGTTACTAATCGCTTACCATTTCACTCCCTAGTAACACACTATACACACCCGTCGCTTTTCCTCGGGCCTACAGTGGGAGAAAATGGAAAATTTTTTTGGTCTCGAAAACAAAAATCAACGACAAGAGTTTTCCCGACACCAGCACCAACACTAACACCACCACTAGCATCACTACCTCCAACAACACCAGCACCAGCACCACCAAACACCAGCCTGGAGTTGTTGATGATATTAACCCTATACTTCCCTGGTGGGGGTTCTCTCCCAGGCCCCGCACCCCGCGAGTGTCATGGGCTATCAAGGTAATGGTTCTCGCTGGCCAGCCACCATTACACACACACAGACACACACACACACACACACACACACCTCAGCGTAAACATTTTCTCGCTCCCACATGCCAAGAATAGTTTCCTTACTCTTTTCCACCGGTATATGTATATATATATATATATATATATATATATATATATATATATATATATATATATATATATATATATATATATATATATAATAATGATAATTATTATTATTATTATTATTATTATTGTTATTATTATTATTATTATTATTATTATTAGTATTATTAGTCGTTGTCTCCCGCGTTTGCGAGGTAGCGCAAGGAAACAGACGAAAGAATGGCCCAACCCACCCACATACACATGTATAACATAAACGCCCACACACGCACGTATACATTCTTACACATTTCAACGTATTCATACATAGACATACACAGACATATATACACATATACATATTCATACTTGCTGCCTTCATCCATTCTCGTCGCCACCCCGCCACACACGAAATAGCACCCTCCTTCCCAGGCGAGGTAGCGCTAGGAAAAGACAACAAGGGCCACATTCGTTCACACTCAGTCCCTAGCTGTCATGTGTAATGCCCCTAACCACAGCACCCTTTCCACATCCAGGCCCCACAAAACTTTCCATGGTTTACCCCAGCCGCTTATATATATATATATATATATATATATATATATATATATATATAGAGAGAGAGAGAGAGAGAGAGAGAGAGAGAGAGAGAGAGAGAGAGAGAGAAAGAGAGAGAGAGAGAGAGAGAGAGAGAGAGAGAGAGAGATGAATATTTGTTTTTGTTTTATATTCAGATTTCTTAGTAGTTCTGGGGTTCTCTATATAGACAACAGATTCCATTTGTCCCCACAGATATAAATAAAATGGTATAAGGTCCAGAGATCAGGGAAAACAACGTCTTTCTCTCTATTTATCGGGAATACCATATCTAATGTTGGATCACAGCAAAGAGTCTTTAGGACACGTTACTCCACATACTTGTTCAGCTGTGTCCACGTCCGAGAGCCTGAACCAGATAACGTGTACTAGTATCTTGGAACATTTTAACTGATTTTCAGGAAGCGACCAGTTTCCTGAGCATATTCGTCATTTCCCCCGTCAGTGAGGTAGCATTAAGAACAGAGGACTGAACCGTAGAGGGAATATCCTCACTTGGCCCCCTTCTCTGTTCCTTCTTTCGGAAAATTTAAAATCGGAGGGGAGGATTTCCAGCACTCTCGCTCCCTCCCTTTTTGTCGTCTTTTACGACACATAGGGAATACGTGGGAATTATTCTTTCTCCCCAATCCTCTATATTCTTTGTTTTCATCGCCGTTACCCGTGTTAGCAAGGTAGAAACCAGAAATAGACAAAGACCACTTCCGCTCTCATCTTTTCTCCAGTTGTCATATGTTATGCACTGAAACCACAGCCACCTATCCAAAATCAGGCCCCACTGACTTTCCATGGGTTGTCCCAGACGATTCACATACCCTGGTTCAGTCTATTGACAGCACGTCGAACCCTGTATACCACGTTGTTCCAATTCACTGTATCCCTCGCATGCCTTACACCCTCCTGCATGTTCAGGCCCCATATCTCAAAATCGTTTTCACTTCATCTTTCCATCTCCAATTTTGTCTTTGTGTTCTCCTTCTTCCCTCCACCTCTGACATATATATTTATTCTCTTTGTCAATCTTTCCTCACTCATTCTCTCTACGTGTTCAGACCATTCAGCAAACCCTCTTCTGCTCTCTCAACCAAACTTTTTCCATTACCACACGTTTATGTTACCCTTTGATACCTACTTAAACCACCTCACAACACATATTGTCCTTAAACATATCATTGCCAACACATCTACCCTCTCCCGCACAACCTTATCTGTACCCCATGCCTTATCCATATGATATTGTCAGGACTACTTTTCGTCAAACGTACCCATTTTTACCCTCCCAGATAATGTTTCTTACCACATATTCTTCAGAGCTCCCAGAACATTCGCCCCCTCACCCACCCTATATGACTCACTTTCCGCCTCCATGCTTACAGTCGCTGCCATGTCCACTCCCAGATATCTAAAACGCGTGTGTGTGTGTATATATATATATATATATATATATATATATATATATATATATATATATATTAGTTCAATAGATTTTACCGTAAAGCTCAATATGGCGCTAAGTCACTGAGGTCACCCTGATTAATCAACTCCGACAATTGATTTCCACCTGGTCTGTCGTCAGCGTCATCACACGGTTCTGTTGTCCCCTTTACTTCTGAATTGGATTTCCTCTCCTGGTCTGGAAACAGCTGCTGTCGAGGGAAGACCAATGAGACTTCCCTCTTTAACCTCCGTGTCCTGGAGGAATTGGTGAGGATGAATGGTTGAAGTTAGGCATTACGGAGGTTCGGGTGGTAGGGGGGCGGCAACGGAGGCCTGGTCGCCTTTAGGGGATAAGACGGCGCTGGATTTCTGGCGGTGCTGTAACCCTTCCCCGTGGTGGCTCTGCAGACACTGTGATGGATGCCCCCTCTGTGTTAAGATAGATGTAGGGCGTCGCTCTCTTGAGAGAACGCACCCGTCGCTAGCAAAGGCTCAGATAGATTTATGGGTGGGTAGGCAACTGCGTTGAGGATGGGGGGCTAGGGGAAAGGCATGTGGAAAGTGTGAGAGAATAAAAAGGAGAAAATCTGAGAGAGAGGAAGTGAGGAAGGTGAAAGAGTGTCGAACACTGCACTACACAAGGCTGTAAATTATAAGCGTATAGCTGATGGAATGGCATGAGGGAGACATCGTCAGAGAAAACGAGGTTATTCATTGCTTTCAATGGTGATCTGTATTTGTAACTTTAACATTCGTGTTTGATGGAGGAGTTTCGTGTAAGGCGAGACTCGTGACTAGATGTAGCAGTCCCGCGTGATGTCAAGATAACTTCCACAGAGATCAGATATGATAAGAGTGATAAGACATATGTATATATATATATATATATATATATATATATATATATATATATATATATATATATAGTGGTTCCAACAATGTTGTATGGTTGCGAGGCGTGGGCTATGGATATTGTGCGCAGGAGGATGGATGTGCTGGAAATGAGATGTTTGAGGACAATGTGTGGTGTGAGGTGGTTTGATCGAGTAAGTAACGTAAGGGTAAGAGAGATGTGTGGAAATAAAAAGAGCGTGGTTGAGAGAGCAGATGAGGGTGTTTTGAAATGGTTTGGGCACATGGAGAGAATGAGTGAGGAAAGATTGACCAAGAGGATATATGTGTCGGAGGTGGAGGGAACGAGGAGAAGTGGGAGACCAAATTGGAGGTGGAAAGATTGAGTGAAAAAGATTTCGTGTGATCGGGGCCTGAACATGCAGGAGGGTGAAAGGAGGGCAAGGAATAGAGTGAATTGGATCGATGTGGTATACCGGGGTTGACGTGCTGTCAGTGGATTGAATCAGGGCATGTGAAGCGTCTGGGGTAAACCATGGAAAGCTGTGTAGGTATGTATATTTGCGTGTGTGGACGTATGTATATACATGTGTATGGGGGTGGGTTGGGCCATTTCTTTCGTCTGTTTCCTTGCGCTACCTCGCAAACGCGGGAGACAGCGGCAAAAAAAAAAAAAAAATATATATATATATATATATATATATATATATATATATATATATATATATATATATATATATATATATATATATATATATATATATATATATGTTCCATAGAACGGGGATATTACGATGAGAAGTCAATGTAAACACCATTTTCTGTTGATATTAATTTACTGTCAGAGTAGCCACTTGGAAGATCAAGTGGACTGTTATTGAGAATTTAGTTGAAAAATACTCGTATCCATTACTGATAACAGAGACACAGACAGACAGACTTACAGACTTACACACACACACACACACACACACACACACACACACACACATGTCGAAGGCTACGACAAGAGATTCATCAAATTCCCTGGGAGAGAGAGAGAGAGAGAGAGAGAGAGAGAGAGAGAGAGAGAGAGAGAGAGAGAGAGAGAGAGAGGAGGCTCTGAGGCGAGTGATCTATCGCTGTGAAATCCTTGTTGGTGTACGAAGAAGTGAGAGTTGAGGAGCACTCAGATTTATTTTTTTTCGAGCAGTGGGACAGTAGTTGGGTGGGTTTAGAATAGTCCTGTTCCTCAGGGATTGGGCTGCACACCAAAGCGTGATTTCATGAGGAAGGAAAAGGCTGGATTTTTAGACAGAAGTGGAAAAGGAGAACAAGTCACATTCCTTTAAGACTTGAGGAGGTATTCATTCCTATCGCTGTTTTATCTTTCAAATGGAACTTCACTCCGGGTCTTTTGTATATCATCCAAAGTTTTCCTACTGTGTTACAGTTCTTGCAAGACCATATCGTTTTTTTTTTTCCTCCTTTTTTTTTTCTCTTCTTAATGCTGACCATGATGCATGCTCGGACCCTGCCGGGTTCTGGCTCGCGTAGGTTCGAATGCTGGGTGATGCAGAAGGCTTGTAGTTCACCTAGCTATTCATCTTTCTCCTTTTCCTTGGGGGATGGTCGATAATTAGGGCACCTAGCTTAGGCTAAGGTATATATATACATATTTCATACTTGATCGCCGTTTCCCGTATTATTGAGATAGCTCCAGGAACAGACGCAGAAAGGTCACATCCATTCTCTAACTGTCATGTGTAATGCACCGAAACCACAGCTCCCTATCTACATCCAGGCCTCACAGACCTGTCTCATGGTTTACCCCGAACGTTTCACTTGCCTTAGTTCAGTCCATTGGCGGCACTTCGACCCCAGTATACCACATGGATCCTGTTCACTCTGTCCCTTGCACGCCTTTCATCCTCTTGCATGTTCAGGCACCTATCATTCGAAATCTTTTTGGCTTTATCATTCCATTCCCAATTTGGTCTCCACGTTCTTCTTGTTCCCTCATTTACCGATTACTCCGGCACACACACACACACACACACACACACACACACACACACACACACACACATCTTCTTTGTCATCCTTTCTGACCTAATTATGATGGAAGAATGGAGTGAAAAAGATTTTGAGCGATCGGGGCATGAGCATAGCATGCAGGAGGTTAAACGCCGTGCACGGGTTAGAGTAAATTGGAACGATGTGGTATACTGGGGTCGAAGTTCTGTTAATGGACTGAATAGGGCATGTCAAACGTCCGGGGTGAACCATGGAAAGGTCTATGAGGTCTAGATGTGAACAGGAAGCTGTGGTTTTGGTGCATTGCACATGACAGCTAGAGAAGGGATGTGAGAGGATGTGGCCTTCTTCGTCTGTTCATAGTGCAACTTCGCTAACGCGGAGAAGGCAATCATATATATATATATATATATATATATATATATATATATATATATATATATATATATATATATATATATATATACAGAGAGAGAGAGAGAGAGAGAGAGAGAGAGAGAGAGAGAGAGAGAGAGAGAGAGAAATTATTTACTGGCCTTGACCAGTGCGCTCACTCACCCATGCCGTCTTTCCTGTCTTAAAAGAAAAATCTTCGTGGTTCTGGCCGCTCTACTCTCTGGTTATAGACTTCGGAAAATTTGATATAAAACTGCTTCATATCCTGGCTATGGAATTAGGGCACAGATTGTTTTCCCCAGAAGTATGTATATATATTTTTCTATGTTGGAGGCTCCAGTCACGAGCAAAAGTCCACACCAAGGCCGGACCTTAAATGAAATATAAAGATTTTTATGAAAGGGTAAAAGAGGAGACAAGGAAAAGTATTTACGAATTTTGGACGAAGTGAAAAACCAGTCTTTTAAAAAGTGCTAGGTTATAGTTATTGGGAAAGAGAGAGAGTTCCAAAGCTTCGAGGTGTAGGAAAAAAAAAAAAACAGTTATCAAACGGCCCAGCCTTGTGTTGCCAATGGCCACACAGTAATCATGTGACGCAGCAACTTGCCGAGTATCGCGTGGTCTAGCTAGAGGTGGGGGCGCACAGGCAGCCAGCTCTCGGGAGCACAAACCAAAGTAATACCTGTAGAAGAGGGAAGGTGAACCAACATTGCAGAATAGGGGCTGGGGGTTCAAGTTCTGAAGTGAGCAGGGAGAGTCGATACGTCGAATCACTTTCCATTCATATTTGTCAAGAAAGGATGGATGCACAACTAGAACCACCGTAAATGGGAGGGCAGTACTTCCATGCAAAAACAGATCAGTCCTCTTGTATAAACGGAACGACTGTTCGGAATATAAATTTCGACATCTAAATAGGATTCCCAAGTTCTTGGAGGCAGATTTAGCTATATATATCCGTAATGCGGTGTCTCCAAGATAGTGTGGACATTACAATAATACCAAGTATGTTCGTTGAGTCAAGAAATAGACTTACAGAACTGTAGAAGGAGAGACGAGAGTTGTGAGGAATTTTCGATAGAGAGATGGGCTGAAACTGGGTTTTGGAGGCATTAAGCTGAATGCAGATTGCGTCTACCCCAATAAGATATCCTCCCCAAGTCTGACTATATTGAAGAAGTTGTGTTGAGATGCAGATCTAGTGAAAAACGGAGCAGAATTGAGGGATGAGGAGGAATACAGTGTTGCCTCGTCAGCATATGAGTGCCTTTGGTTATTTGTAGAAGAAAGTCGTTGACAAAACTTTAAGAGTGTCACCGTTGTTGATGGAAAAAAGGAGTATAGACTGATCCATCAGTAGCCTCGGAGAAAGATAGGCCTAAAAGGAAAATAGGTATAAGGGAGCAAAATGAGGGAGGGAAGCCAAAAGAGAGGAGCTAGTGATAAGACCCCGATGCTAAACCTTGTCAAAGGCTTTGGATATATCAAGACAAATACATAGGATTTCCCAAAATCTATCAGGGGTGATGACCAGACATTAGTAAGACATGAAAGAATATCACCATTGGATCTTGCCTTACGGAAGTCATACTGTTGATCAGAGAGAAGACTATGACATTCAAGATGTCTGAGGATATGGAAGTTGAGGAAGGATTCAAAGCCTTTAGAAAGCAACATTACGATAGTTTAGAGGTGTTGGAACCCTTCTTTGGGTTGGGGTCTACAAACGCAAGCTTCTGGAAAGAGGCTTCGAAGACTTCTGGTTTTTATACAGAAGCTGAACAGACTAGCAAGCACAGGTGCTAGTTTGGAGGCACACTCTTTTAGTACACGGGGATAGATGCCATTGGGATCATAAGCATTGCTTGTGTCTAGAGACAGAGCAATTTTCGTACTGTTCGAAAGGGATTACGGGAAGTGGCATAAGATTAGTGAGAAGAGCATCAAGGGTTGAAGGAATGTCAGTCATCCAAGGTGGAGTTAGAGGAGAAACGGGAACCAAAGAGAGTCGCTTTGTCAGCGGGAGAGATAGCTATAGTACCGTCAAGAAAGAGCGGTAAAGCGACAGAAGTTGTTAGCGATGCCTTTAGCTAAGGACCATTAAGACATATCAGTGGATGACGAGGACAGGGTTATCGCATTTCCTTTGTAAAAAGGAAAGCTTTGCTTCACGGATA
>NC_092227.1:82766511-82844011 GCF_036320965.1 Panulirus ornatus
TCTGATTGGTCATCCCATATGGAGAGATGATCTGATTGGTTGATCCACTTAGCTGCAGAGGACAAAATCTCCACAACGTAAATGAAAAATATTTCACTAAGTAAATATTCAAAGTTGGTGAAGATGTTTTGGAACCTCGATCCAACACAGCTTGTTAGCGCCGATGACCAATTAGGTCGTTATCAACCTCCTTGGATTGTCTTAGTAACACCTTGATTGAGGACAAGCGTAGCTGGTAATGTCGACTGGTCGTGTAGGTGACAGGTCTAAAAGTCGACTACAGAGGCACTAAGAAATTAAGTCCATTTCATGGAAAATAGGTGGATGTATTTTTCCATAGTGTGAAGAAAACGTAGGACGCGATTAAGGAGATAGCCAGAAGGTATATACGATTGATTTAATGCTATTAGAACCTGTTCGATACCGGTAGAATTAATGGTAATTTATGGTAATGAACTTCAGCGACACGGAGGTATGACCATTAGTCATAAAACCAGATGCCGAACCATTTACGTCTCGTGCACCAAGAAAACTCACTAAATTTGAATTGGAATTGATAATGGTAATTCTTTCGTTGGTCGTCTACGGGACTTAATGCACCTCTTGTTGTCAACTCTTATCACAATATCTGTGGTTGCACGTTAAGGAGGACAGAGGAGGGTTGAAAATAAGATTGAAGGACTATAGAAAGGAAGAAGTTCAAGAAATAGTACGTATAAAGATACATAGAAATGAACAAACGTATGAATGACACAGAACGAATGATTAGAATGATATTTCATGAATATGCAGAAATGATGTGGGGATGAATGTGCCAAATCAGCAAACAGGGATAGTGATGATATGGAAATCACTCTTATATGATAGTTAATTATGTAGGACAATTTGTATGCCTTGTTTCGTCAATGAACATCCTTACCTTAGTGACAGTATTATAAGGCAGGGTCATTCATGAAGCCATAAGAAAAGAAAAAACTCGCTTAAAAACCTGTAAACAAAGAATTTGGTTTTATTTCATACCACAGCAAGTTTCAAGTTAAGTATGTGTATGCTACTACAACTCATCTGCATATATGCTTACTCTGGAAAGCTCTGTTCACGTGCAAACCATTGTGCTACAGTGATGGTTATTGTCGACAAGCTGACCAACGATTCAAGTGGAATGCAACCTAGTCTATCGTTCTTTGGTATGACAATTATTTTTTTCCCTCACCACAAGTCATGTAGGGATCATCTTCCTGTACGTTGCTGTATCATCCCTATTCTTGTATCCATATGTTATGGCACGTCCGTCCTCACATCATATGAAATGTTCCATCTCCCTCTGTTTTCTTATACATTTATACTATACATCACCGAAGTGGTTGAGGAAGAAAGTTATAAGTAAAGAACAGAGGCAGCTGTCTCGGCCTCCCCAGCTGACCATCCGCTCACCAAGCGCCAGGAATAGATCATCCCAGACTTCATCCACAACTCTCCCGTTCTGACCAAACAATAACAAAAGGCGCATCTCCTCGGTATAATCTGTTGATTTTAGTTGGAACCAACTTCATAAAAGTGAAGCGCTGTCGAGACGATATCGCTGGAAACTTTAGAAAGAAGATGAAGAATAAAGAAAGAATGAAGGAGAAAGAAAGAAAAAGGAAGAAGGAAAGAAAGAAAGAAAGAAAGAAAGAAAGAAAGAAAGAAAGAAGAAGAACAAGAAGAAGAAGAAGAGGAAGAAAACATAGCGACAGATAGCAAATTTGGCTGGTTTGTCAAATTCTTGTCTGGTACCCTAGCGAAGATTACCAGCCAGCCCCTAAGACATAGATGAAGACAGGTTGCATTCGCCCACATCCATTCTCTAGCTGTCATGTACAGTGCATCGAAACCACAGCTTTAATTATATTGCATGATCAGTGATTTGTTTCCCTCGCGAATATTCATGTCCAAAAGACGTAGTATGATTGGACAGGCGTACATGCCATGAGGGAACATTCAACAGACCACAGGCTTACGCCTTCCATTTATCCGTGTGGGAGCCATCACTACAGAATTGAATGCAGTCAAGCTTTGAAAAATGTGTGGTATTGGGGTCTGAGTTCTGAGATCCCATCTTTCACCTTTCCTTCCTTTCTTATCATTTATTTCAGGCCTTTCTTCTTCTTCTGTGAGTGATCATCGTCTTTCCCTCTCCCACTCGGGAGTGGTGTCCCATGGGGTTCTGTTCTGTCTCTTATGCTGACCCTCCGTTTTTTAAACGATTTCCCCTTTTGCATCAGATGTCCAAGGCACTCTTGTGATGACGACTCACCAATACGTTTCTCCATGTTACCATAATAACCTCCTCTATATACTTGGATATTGAGAAAATATCTAATAAAAAGTAGGCGTAACGTAAGGGTGGGCCGTTTGACTACTGTATCTTTCCCTACTCTTCGAAGCTTTGTATCTCACTATCCTCTCATGTCTTTCCCAAAAACTATGACTTGGCACAATTGGAAAGACGGGTTTTTCACTCCCTCCAAAATTCGGAAATATTTTCTCCTGTTTCTTCTTTTGGCCTTTAATTAACCTCTCTATATTTCAATTACGGCCCGGTCATGATTTGGACTATTGTCCGTGACTGAAGCCTGAAACGGAAAATAAATACATAAATTGGCAAATAAAGTCTATATCTTGCTCTTTCTCTTCCTGAGACTCCAACAACTTGCCTATCGTTGATGTTACTATTAATCATCCATTCAATAGAGAAAAAGAATTCTTGATATCACCGTCACATCTAATCTGCCATGAAAATCGTACACTCCATAAGTAGCTGAGTCTTCCTCTTAGAACCCAATAGTTCGGTTCAGATTCTTCTCTTTTGAACAAGAACGATTCGTCCAGCTATAGAAGCTGCTATTACGTCACTCCTTCAAGGCATGGCTCTCTTGCCTTACATCGCAGGGATGGGGTCCTCTTGGGCATCTATTCCCGAGTACTGGTCTCTTGTGTGTCCTCTGGCATTTGGTAGACCAACGCGTCACATGGCTACTCTGTGGTCTTCGTGAACGCAAGGGTGGGTCTTTGCGTTGTCTCTCATACGCTGCGATGCTGTGGAACACTTGTATCTCCTCATGTCTTTCCTAATAGTTACGACCAACCCCTTTTCAAAAGTAGGTCTTACGCTTCCTTAAAAGATCTTAGAATCTTTTTTTCTCCTTTCCCTCTCTCTTTTATTGTGTCACCTGCTTCATGTTTGGTCTGGTATTGATTTTTTTTTGTACGGTCTGCTATTCGAGACTATACCTGAAAAAAAGATGAAGTTGGTTCTTACGTCTACACCGAAGCAGTCGGTAGCAGTAGTCACAGTGTAGTTTAATCAGTACAGACGCGAGATGACTATACAAAACCACCACCACCACCATCACCACCGCCACAAGCTCTCTCCTAACAAGTAACCAGTATCTGCACACGTTATGCCCAACCATAGAGAGCAGGGCTCTATTGTAAGTCACTGAACTGAGACTGAGCTGCAGAAAATCCTGGTGGATTTTTTTTTCCCCCTCTCTTCATCCTTTTTTCTTTCCCCTCATCTGATGTGATTTTTTCTCTCTCTCTCGGTCGCTGGGATCCAGTTGGCAAAGGCGTCTGTTAACGATAGCTCCAACTGTGCTTCTCTTCCTTTTTTTTTGTTTCTCACACGCCTATCTCCAAGCAGCCCTGTCCACCAGGCACTTACTTTTCTCTCTTACTTTCAGTCTTAAAACAATTTCTGGGTATCGTTATGGCCCGCGTTAAAGAGTCCAAGTATTGCTTTTTCGTGCATTTGTGTTCCAACGATTACCATCTTCGTCGACTGGGTTCAGGGGGGACTTGTCCTTAGTTTGTAGGCGAATCTGTAGCATGAGTTGAAGAAATTCAGTGTAACGGTTTTATTAAATGATATAGAAAATGTACACGTATTCAATTTCGTATCCTCCTTAACCTTGAACAAGAACTGCTGCTGGAGAAAGAGAAATGATTGAAGATTTTTTTTTTTTTTTTTGAGGGGTGGATGGGTAGGGGGTGAAGCAGGTAATTTAAGAGAGGGGAAAGGAGGTGGAAAATATGGAGATGAAGCGATGGTGATGGAGAGAGGGCTATCGAGAGGCGGTGGTGGAGAAGGAGTGATTGGAACGGTGATGGAATTGAGGCGATGATGGAGAAAATGGTGATGGAGACTTCGTGGTGATCTTGATGGTGTTGAAGAAGAAGGTGATGGAGAGGTACGGATGATGGTAGACGGTGATGGACAAATGGCGTCTGTGGGGATGGAGATTTGGTGATATAAAAGTTCTGTTGTCGAGGAATAAGGAATTCTCTTCGTTCTTTTGTCTTTCCTTCTTCATATAACCTTTCTTCCTATAAGAGTCATGTCTGCGACACATGTGGAGCTCTGAATAATTTCTACTTCTATTTCCTTTTCCTTATTACTTTCACCCGAGATGGCGTGGAATAGGGCGTGTTTTGCCCCGTTCCATGTCGGTCACTCAGTTGAAAAAAAACAAGGAAGGCAGTGCTGAAGGCAGGTGAAAGAAGCTGGCGGACAATCTGAATGACGAAGTTTTGGTGATGTATTTTTTCGTAGGCGGTCAGATAAATACGTACATCTCCTGATATAGTTTTCATCTATCGGCATATCTATTATAGCTGAATCCATGATCATAACTCACGCTGACCTTCATCAACCAACTTTTCATTCTTCCTTAAGTGCTACCTGGATGAACCTGCATGAATGAACACCGAGGCGAATGCACCCAAAGCGCAGGAGTGAGTACAAACCAGATACAATATGCTTAAGAGAGTTCAGGTTATATAGATAGATAGATAGATATAGATAGATAGATAGATAGATGGATGGATGGATGGATGGATGGATAGATAGATAGACAGATAGATAAATATATAGATAGATAGATAGATGGGTGGATGGATAGATGAATGGATGGATAAATAGATAGATAGTTAGATAGATGGATGGATGGATGGATAGATGGATGGATGGATGGATAGATAGATAGATAGATAGATAGATAGATAGATATGCGTGATGATAGAAGAGAAACACAAATTGTTGTGTTACAGAGAGACGAGCGAGCCTGAGTGCCAAAGTTTGCTTGACTGTAGACAAGGTGAGGGAGGGTGTAGAGGTTTCAATATTTGGTCAGGGCGTTCAGCAGCCTTGCCTCCAACGCTGCTGAACGAAACATGAAAGAGCAGGTGACTTGCTGGTGCATCAGGAACGCTAATAGATGGTAAACATTGACAGGGTAATGGTTAATGTTAGGGTAATCATGACGACCCACTTTTCTCGTTGAAGCTGAAAAAGAGAAAAAAAATAAAATGGATGTTTTCAAAGACCGTCTTTGTTATCTGAGGGAAATGATTATACCAGTAGTGTTATCATTGAGATCTTAGATGATTTTCCTGTCAAGACTCGATAGATGAAAAAAAGGGGGCTCAATAAACTCGATAAAGAAGGGCAGGGCTTGGAAAAATAAGGCGATGCATTGGGTTATACGACCGGAAGAAATAATGCCACGACTGTGCCAAGTTCACTACTTCTCCTCGAGTAAGCACGCTGGAATCTACAGCAGCCAAACGTAGCCTGGGTATCACCAGATAAGAACGATAAGATAAGCCATCTACAAACAGGATATGAAAGCGGACTGAGTGGTATTATGTTACTCTTATGCACTAACCTTCATATGTTACTCTTATGCACTACTTTAATTCCTGTTAAGGGCTTGGATAAGGAGGCTCGAGTTTGATGAGATGATATCACTTTTTTTGACGAATTCAACAAAGGGCGCCTTGGTTAAGGTACAGATTCTTTCTGATGGTTAAGGCCTCCTTCAGCCAGGGGACACTTTAGATCCTGCAGAAGTGTAGCTTAGAATATGTATAGTAATCTTCGATCCCTTAACCCCCTCGTACTAGCTTAAAATATATGTATAGTAATCTTCGATCCCTTAACCCCCTCGTACTCGCGTATCTTCCATCCCTGGATCCTATATGCTAATACGTTCAAGAAGAGAGACTGATTCTGTTAGAGGAAGGACTTGGTACCTAGAGCTTTACCTCCGTTTCGTAGTTGTTCTTTTGGGAGCCTTTTGGAACGCCACACCCACCAAGCTTCGTAAGAAGGCGATAAAGTCTCTTCTTTGTCCAGTGATTGGAGTACTGGCCTTCTACGGGGTAGGACTGGGTTCGAATCCTAGACGCTCAGAGGTGTTTGTCATAATGATACTTCGGTAATGAACAGAAGCACAGCTGATGGCCGATAAGAAGTGATTTTTGGAATAGTCTTGTTACACATTATATATATATATATATATATATATATATATATATATATATATATATATATATATATATAACATACAAACCTCCAACAGCCAGGATCGAACCCGGGACCCCTGTGTCACAGACGGGAATGCAAGGGGTTCCGGGTTCGATCCTGGCTGTTGGAGGTTTGTATGTTCTATGAAGGTGCGCGTTCATATGCACTTTATTCGTATATATATATATATGTATATATATATATATATATATATATATATATATATATATATATATATATATATGATGAAGACAAATCCGCAAAGCGAAGAGAGTGTTGAGGAAGAGGTTGGGGACGACTTGTGAAAATGATTTGAATGTATAGATCGCGCGAGGGAACTACATGTTGTGGATAACTTGAATGGCAGCGGTGATGGAAAAGCAGTCAAAATTCCAAATGCTGGAGTAAGTTGAATCCCAAAAATAATCTACGTAAACAACGAGGTAATTGGTTTACTTGGATTTTGTGTTTCAGCAGCCATGGATCTTGCAACTGCGGACTTCAAGCATTAAGATGCTCTTGAATACACATGGTCTAGAGACAGGAGAGAAGGGTGGGACAAGTCCATGAATGATTGGTCATTGATAAGAAAGACTGTGGGAGGTACTGTACATGATGGGTGGTGTAGGGGAGGGTTGAGTGGCTGTAATGTCAGATCATGTGGTAGTAATGTGTGAGTTTGCCCAGTAGCGTAGATGGTATAGGACTAGACTCAAAATATGAGAAAGGGAAAAATGTAAAACGAAATTGAGGAATAAAACTTTGAAACTTAGTAAGAAGGTAAACCATGATGAAGCAAAGCAACAGAAGGTGAGGTTAAAGTGATGTAGAATCTGTCTAAGAATGCATTTTAGAATCTGTCGGGAAGTGTATAGCACTGAGAGAGTAGGCTGTGGGAAAAAGGGGCAAGGTTAATACAGCTTTAAGAAAGGTGGTGGTGGTGGTGGACGGATGGTGGCGAAGAAGAAAGAGAATTTTGGAGAAGCTGAATCTGCCAGAAATTAATATTGAACCGAGAGCAACAGGTGACTAATATGAAGACCTAAATGAAATGGATAAAATGGAAACCAAACGAAGATCTTGGGAGATGATTAACGAAAAGTTAGAAAAGAAGAAAAAAAGATACAAATTAGTCTGAGAGGAGGTAAATGAAAGTAGAGGAGAAGTCTGTGTAGGGAGGGAGAGTGTATAAGTGTGCACAGAAAAGGAATGCTCGTGAAAAAAGGTAATTTTTTTTGTAAGAAATGGATGTGGTATTTTACGAATCTGATTAGAAATGATATGGAAAGAGATGTGTCTATTGATATAGTAGGTTTGCAAGTAAGGAGGGAGGGAGTGTAAGAAAGTATAGGAGAATATAGGAAAAGTGGACATTACAAAGGATGAAGTAATAATAGCAGTGTGACTCCTGAAGAATGGAAAAGCTGGGGTTTTCTACGACCTGGTGAGCAAGATGGCGAAGAGAGGAGAGGTGAAACTGGTGTGGAATGTACCTGGCGATGGGGAGGGATGCATGGAATAGTTTTTACATGTATGATGACTAGCCTAGGGCAGCAGTCATGCCACAGTGTAAAAGGTGTCTAGAGGGATAGGTAGTGATGAGAGTGGAGTGAGCCAACGTTGAATTCAGTGGCTCTTCCCCTTCCTCTACGAGTCTTAACTCGCTGTCATACTTTTCAGCATAACGCACACCCACTTTGCTCGAGTTCAGTTTTCAAAACATGCCAACACTCTATCACTCCTCACACGTAACTCTTTTAACATGTCGCTCACATGAGTCTTCATTATGAGTCACAAAGATTTAGATTTTTACTCCGTGTGGGTGTACGAAGTCAGAATTCCTCCCACGTACCTCGAGCATGTTGTAGAAGGAGACTAACAAGGAAGAGAGCTTGGGTGCTGGAAACCTCCCTCCCCACTTTGTGTTATGATTTTCTATTATTTTTTTTTAACAACAGGATGAAAATGTAGAGCCAAGCGAGCATCAGTTCTCGACGGTATTGGTTGGGATGTCTGAATGTGCTTGGCTGTAAAAAAAAAAAAGAAAAAAAAAAAAGGATGAAAAGAAGAGAAAGAGATGTGCTCTCTGTTTGATGAGTGGAACCTGGATATTCTGGCTCTGAGTTGAAGTAAGTTGAAGGTGGGGGAGGAAGGAGTAGAATGATTCGGGAATTTTCAAGGGATGAGGCTCAGGGTTTGTCCAGGGAAGACTAAGGGCGAGAGAAGGATTGGCATTCTCCTGACGGAGATGTGGGACTGGGTTGAAGAGTGTTAAGTTCAAGAGTGATGCGGATGAGAAGGAAGATTAGGCTACGAGAGTTGGATGCTTGTGAATGAGGTTGCACCAGGGTAGTTAGAGGTGTAGAAAATGAGAGAAGCTCGGTTTTTCCAGGAGACGACGAGTGAGGGATTCATCAGATGCAAGTGATCGACTCTTAGTCCTAGGAATTTGAATTCAAGAGTTGGTGAGGTGCAGTTAAGGGAAGAATGAGGGGACAGGTTACCTCAGGTGAAAATAGAAACGGCAAAAGCTTGTTAAGTTGTGTGTCGAAGAAGAATTGTGATTGGTAATATTTTGCTTTAAAAGAAATGTGCATAGATAAGAATACGTAGACAAGTGAGGCTGGTGTTTAAAGGGCATTGTAAGATTAGGTGCTTATTGAGAGATAGCAGAGGAGAGGTTGTTGGATGTTAACGTGCTGCCACGGGCGGCAAATGGAATGTGTGATCACTTCCGGATCAAGAGAAACGTTGGAGGGCCATAACAAAAGGCAATTAAGGGACGGGGTGAAAAAGCACTGACCGACTTTAGAAGAATTTGGAAAAGGTTTAAAAGAATGTGAAAAGTTTTAAGAAGAACTGGAGGGCGAATTGGAATGACATCTTGAAAAGCAGAAGAGGAAGTGGTAATAGGCAAGGAAGATGTGATGACCGGGTGTTTGCTATGAAGTTCGCGTGAGAATTACTCGGAGGGAAAGATGAATTCGTAAGTGGCATTCTTGGAACACATATCCATCACCCTACCATCACCCGAAACCCATCACCCTCGTTACCTCTGTACTCACCTACAGGCCTTACCATCCCGGTGAAAACTCCTGGCTGCATTTCATGGCCATCTGTTTACTCCAGGCATTCAAAGGGTAGTCCACAAGGCCTCTGTAGAGGAATGGTGATGATGAATGATAGATAGATAGATAGATCTGACGTTACCGAGAGACAGGATCTTCCTACATATAATCAGGTAATTTGTGTACTCTAGGAAATACGTGCCTGCGTCTTTTATTTAACCTCGATGTGGGCCAGGTTGGATGGACGCCCCGGCCGGGATTCGAACCCCACTCATGGTGTATTTACATTTGTCTTTCAGTTGATAGATATTCTGCAGACATTACGACCATTAGCGGAGGATTTGAGTGTCATATTGACCAATGCATCAAAGGCAAGATGATATTTTGTTTTTCCCCTTGACGTAACACAAAGTCTGATGTGTTCTACCCTCGAATGGTCTTCCCAAGGAAGAAAAAGCGATTTACAAATCTGTCACTAAGTGAGCCAGGCTCTTCTCGGAGCGTTTTGGAAGACGTATTTTGTATATCGATGGAGATAGATGTTTGCTGATGTGATTCTGGTGTGGGGAGATGTTTGATGTAGGTGTGACTGTGGTGGGAAGATATCTGATGCAACGTGATGGTGATCCGATGTTTACTTTAGTATGAGGTATGAGGGTGATTAGGGAGATGTTTGATGTAGAGTGAGGGTGAATTGGGTGATGTTTGATGCAGCGTGATGGTGATAAGATGTTTGATGCAGCGTGATGGTGATGGAGATGCTAGGAGTAGGGTCGTGGTGATGGGAAGATGTTTGGTGCATGTTGGTGGTGAGGGGGAAGCAGTGTCATGGTGATTGGGGGGTTGTTTGGTCCGTAAGGACGATTCAGAGATGTATGGTGCAGGTTGATAGTAATGAAGAGATGTTTGGGGCAAGATAATGGTGATGGGGAGGTGTTAAATGCTGGGTGTTAGTGTTATAGGAAATGTTTAGTGCAGGCTAATGGTGATGGAGAGATGTTTGGTGAAGGATTGTTGTGAGGAGAGATGTTTGGTGAAGGATGGTTGTGAGGAGAGAGATTTGGTGGAGGATGGTTGTGAGGAGAGAGATTTGGTGGAGGATGATGTTGACGAGAGATGTTTGGTGAAGAATGGTGGTGAGGAGAGATGTTTGGTGAAGGATGGTGTTGACGAGAGATGTTTGGTGGAGGATGATGTTGACGAGAGACGTTTGGTGGAGGATGGTGTTGACGAGAGATGTTTGGTGGAGGATGATGTTGACGAGAGATGTTCGGTGAAGGATGATGTTGACGAGAGATGTTTGGTGAAGGATGATGTTGACGAGAGATGTTTGGTGAAGGATGGTGGTGAGGAGAGATGTTTGGTGAAGGATGGTGGTGAGGAGAGATGTTTGGTGAAGGATGGTGGTGAGGAGAGATGTTTGGTGGAGGATGATGTTGACGAGAGATGTTTGGTGGAGGATGATGTTGACGAGAGATGTTCGGTGAAGAATGGTGGTGAGGAGAGATGTTTGGTGAAGGAAGATGTTGACGAGAGATGTTTGGTGGAGGATGATGTTGACGAGAGATGTTTGGTGAAGGATGGTGGTGAGGAGAGATGTTTGGTGAAGGATGGTGGTGAGGAGAGATGTTTGGTGAAGGATGGTGGTGAGGAGAGATGTTTGGTGAAGGAAGATGTTGACGAGAGATGTTTGGTGGAGGATGATGTTGACGAGAGATGTTTGGTGAAGGATGGTGGTGAGGAGAGATGTTTGGTGAAGGATGGTGGTGAGGAGAGATGTTTGGTGAAGGATGGTGGTGAGGAGAGATGTTTGGTGGAGGATGATGTTGACGAGAGATGTTTGGTGAAGGATGGTGGTGAGGAGAGATGTTTGGTGAAGGATGATGTTGACGAGAGATGTTTGGTGAAGGATGGTGGTGAGGAGAGATGTTTGGTGAAGGATGATGTTGACGAGAGATGTTTGGTGAAGGATGATGTTGACGAGAGATGTTCGGTGAAGAATGGTGGTGAGGAGAGATGTTTGGTGAAGGATGATGTTGACGAGAGATGTTTGGTGGAGGATGATGTTGACGAGAGATGTTTGGTGGAGGATGGTGGTGAGGAGAGATGTTTGGTGAAGGATGATGTTGACGAGAGATGTTTGGTGAAGGATGGTGGTGAGGAGAGATGTTTGGTGAAGGATGATGTTGACGAGAGATGTTTGGTGGAGGATGATGTTGACGAGAGATGTTTGGTGGAGGATGATGTTGACGAGAGATGTTCGGTGAAGAATGGTGGTGAGGAGAGATGTTTGGTGAAGGATGATGTTGACGAGAGATGTTTGGTGGAGGATGATGTTGACGAGAGATGTTTGGTGAAGATGGTGGTGAGGAGAGATGTTTGGTGAAGGATGGTGGTGAGGAGAGATGTTTGGTGAAGGATGATGTTGACGAGAGATGTTTGGTGGAGGATGATGTTGACGAGAGATGTTTGGTGGAGGATGATGTTGACGAGAGATGTTCGGTGAAGAATGGTGGTGAGGAGAGATGTTTGGTGAAGGATGATGTTGACGAGAGATGTTTGGTGGAGGATGATGTTGACGAGAGATGTTTGGTGGAGGATGGTGGTGAGGAGAGATGTTTGGTGAAGGATGGTGGTGAGGAGAGATGTTTGGTGGAGGATGATGTTGACGAGAGATGTTTGGTGAAGGATGGTGGTGAGGAGAGATGTTTGGTGAAGGATGATGTTGACGAGAGATGTTTGGTGGAGGATGATGTTGACGAGAGATGTTCGGTGAAGAATGGTGGTGAGGAGAGATGTTTGGTGAAGGATGATGTTGACGAGAGATGTTTGGTGGAGGATGATGTTGACGAGAGATGTTTGGTGAAGATGGTGGTGAGGAGAGATGTTTGGTGAAGGATGATGTTGACGAGAGATGTTTGGTGAAGGATGGTGGCGAGGAGAGATGTTTGGTGAAGGATGGTGGTGAGGAGAGATGTTTGGTAGAGGATGATGTTGACGAGAGATGTTTGGTGGAGGATGATGTTGACGAGAGATGTTTGGTGAAGATGGTGGTGAGGAGAGATGTTTGGTGAAGGATGGTGGTGAGGAGAGATGTTTGGTGAAGGATGATGTTGACGAGAGATGTTTTTAGGAGGATGATGTTGACGAGAGATGTTTGGTGGAGGATGATGTTGACGAGAGATGTTCGGTGAAGAATGGTGGTGAGGAGAGATGTTTGGTGAAGGATGATGTTGACGAGAGATGTTTGGTGGAGGATGATGTTGACGAGAGATGTTTGGTGGAGGATGATGTTGACGAGAGATGTTTGGTGAAGGATGATGTTGACGAGAGATGTTTGGTGGAGGATGATGTTGACGAGAGATGTTTGGTGAAGGATGGTGGTGAGGAGAGATGTTTGGTGAAGGATGGTGGTGAGGAGAGATGTTTGAAGGATGGTGGTGAGGAGAGATGTTTGGTGGAGGATGATGTTGACGAGAGATGTTTGGTGAAGGATGGTGGTGAGGAGAGATGTTCGGTGAAGGATGATGTTGACGAGAGATGTTTGGTGGAGGATGGTGTTGACGAGAGATGTTTGGTGGAGGATGGTGGTGAGGAGAGAGAGATTTCGTGCGGGTTGTTGGTGATGGAAGGAACGCTCATGATGTTGGTGTGGAGGAACTTCCTGTGAAAGGCGATGGTGTGGTTGTAGGGTTGTTGGAGGCTAACGATGATAGGAGATCTTCGATATAGTTTGAGTGTTAATGAACATCTCTTTGGTGCCGGGGGAGGGTGGCGGCGCATATGGGGAGATATTTTGATGGAGGATGATAAGTGTAGGGGAGATGTAAGGTGTTGGTGATACGGAGATGGCTGGTGATGGGTGGTGGTGATAGAAAATGTTTGGTACAAAGTCCCTTCCCCCCCTTACCTGTGGCTAAGAGGTGTGACCGAACCACCTCCCTCATACTCGTATGGCCCCAAGCTCTTGACGTGGAGAGTCGGGTGGTGATGGAGGTGAAGGTTCCATCTCCCATGAATGATAAGTAGGGTGATGGGAGATGGTCGGTCGGGAGACGTGGAGAAGGCTGAGGAATCAGGGGGTGGGTTAGGCTGTGTCGTGGATCGCCTGGAAACGTATGGAAGATCTGGAGGGGAAGGGAGGCGCTAAGATCATCCGTGGTGATGGCCTTATGGTGGTGTGTGTGTGTGGTGTGTGTGTGGTGTGTGTGTGGTGTGTGGTGTGTGTGTGGTGGTGTGTGGTGGTGTGTGGTGGTGTGGTTGTGTGTGGTGGTGTGGTGGTGTGTGTGGTGTGTGGTGGTGTGTGTGGTGTGTGGTGGTGTATGTGGTGTGTGGTGGTGTGTGTGGTGTGAGGTGTGTGGTGGTGTGGTGGTGTGTGTGATGTGAGGTGTGTGGTGGTGTTTGTGGTGTGTGGTGGTGTTTGTGGTGTGTGGTGGTGTTTGTGGTGTGTGGTGGTGTGTGTGGTGTGTGGTGGTGTGTGGTGTGTGGTGGTGTGTGGTGGTGTTTGTGGTGTGTGGTGGTGTATGTGGTGTGTGGTGGTGTTTGTGGTGTGTGGTGGTGTTTGTGGTGTGTGGTGGTGTGTGTGGTGTGAGGTGTGTGGTGGTGTGGTGGTGTGTGTGGTGTGAGGTGTGTGGTGGTGTGGTGGTGTGTGTGGTGGTGTGTGGTGGTGTGTGGTGGTGTGGTGGTGTGTGGTGGTGTGTGTGGTGTGAGGTGTGTGGTGGTGTGGTGGTGTGTGTTGTGTGAGGTGTGTGGTGGTGTGGTGGTATGTGTGGTGTGAGGTGTGTGGTGGTGTGGTGGTGTGTGTGGTGTGAGGTGTGTGGTGGTGTGGTGGTGTGTGTGGTGGTGTGTGGTGGTGTGGTGGTGTGTGGTGGTGTGTGTGGTGTGAGGTGTGTGGTGGTGTGTGTGGTGTGAGGTGTGTGGTGTTTATTGTGGTGTGTTGATGGGCTTTATGCACGTGTTATGCGGGTGGTGATTGACCTCATATATATATATATATATATATATATATATATATATATATATATATATATATATATATATATATATATTTTTTTTTTTTTTTTTTTTTTTTCCATACATATTTGCCATTCCCCCCGTTAGCGAGGTAGCGTTAAGAACAGAGGACTGAGCCTTAGAGGAAAAAATCCTCACTTGGCCTCCTTCTCTGCTCCTTCTTTTGGAGGAGTTAGGAAGTGGGGACTGGACAAGGCGGCGGAAAGGAGGGTAAGAAGTAATTCGCGTGGAAGAATGGAGGTATGTAGAGCAGGGGTCGATAGTTTGAGTGAGTGGAGACTTTGAGCCTCATCTTGGAAGTATACACTTCAAGCTTACACTTCCACATCTTGTACAAGAAGAAGGCGTTGTCCATCTACCCTTCTTAAAAGTACCGCCGTGTCCCTCTGATGTCTATGATCTCCTCAACTTTCAATCCCTTTGTCAACTTCCATTGTCTCAAATCAATTTGAATGTCAGTGTTTTGAATCTGATCGTTCAATATGGCTTCTCCTAGCGAGATCCAGCGGGGATATCCCTTCCTGTATTATTATTACCGTCTTGAGAGAGAGAGAGAGAGAGAGAGAGAGAGAGAGAGAGAGAGAGAGAGAGAGAGAGACCATAAGGAAATCCTATTTTGTAACCCTTGATGTATCGAAAGCTTTTCACAGGGGCGGGTCGTCAGGGCTTGATATCCAATCTCCTGTCTTTTGACTCTCCTTCCTCACCCTGTTCTCTCACGTGTCCCTCCCTCCCTCCTCGCTGTGCGCCGGTCTGTATCAGTCCTTTTCCTCTCTCTCTCTTTCTCTCTTTCCCAGTCAACAATGGCCAGGCCTCAGGGTTCCGTCATGTCACTTACTCTCTTCTTTCTCTACAGCAATGTTTATCCTTATGCTGAAATTGGGGAAGGTCGCACCTCAGTCATTCTTAGTGCCTCAAAAATAAAATTTTATCCTATTTCTTCGTTTAATTTGCTTTAGCGTCACCATAAAGTACTCACTAACTCCACAGCTTTACACAAATATAATACTCGACGTAATCTCAAAATTAGATCTATCTTGGAAACTCGATAATACACAAATAGCCAAGTTTATCTCTTAAGAAACTCAGAATCCTATTCAGATCCTGAACATTCTTCTTCTCTGAATAGTAGCTTCGATTATGAATATTATATTACCAAGAAGGATTGATTCACACTTGTATAGAGTACCGATCTCACGTCTGGAGAGGTTCTAACACCATATACTTACAAGAAATAAGTTTAAGGGAATCTAGTCTTATCACCTCTTCCACCCTGACCTTATACCTTGACCTCCTACTTACCTTATGCCTCAGTGTTGGTTCTTTTTCCTTTCTCCGTGAGGATTAGCTGGTTATGAGCCCCATGACCTTAGCAAGGGCTCGTAATACCATTATTACACTGCGGAAGTTGGCAGTGCACTGGTGCTCTGTTGTCATGCTTCTGTTTGTATATTGCTGAACTTTGAAAGTCTTTACCATCTCATACGTGCCTTAAGAGCTTCGACCCCGCTCCTTTTCAACCCGAAAGATCTTAAACATTGTGATCTTCTGTTATCTGATTTTCTGCCTTGATACATCACCTAAGGAGACTTTTGTCCGTGACTGGAGCCTAGAACATGAAATAAATGGAGTAAGTTGAGTTAGACCCTAACGAGCGAAGGAGGGAAGTGCTTGATTGACTGGATACGCATAAAGAACATTTCATGAAGAGATTTTTCTTTTTTTCCTTCTCACTAATAATGTCTTTGCCTCTCGTATGACTGTCCTAACGTTTGTTTGGGCAGCTTATCCCAGATTTAACCTCACGAAATTCCTGATGCAGTCTCTGGGGAACCATGTATATTATTGTAGTTGTCAGAAAGGAAACTTTCGATGCCTTCTGGAGTGCAATATGACTTGTTCATTTGATGAAATGTTTCTCAAAATCTGAAATTTTTGAAGCAGAAAACTCTATGTAGACAAACTCAATATCTAAGTCTCAGTATCTAAGTCCCCATAATATTTCCTGTCATAATCGTCTACGAAATCAGGGGACACGTACTTTAAAACTGGGAAAAAAACTACTTCGCGATTATAATTCATTTCCCTTCTAATGATCCAATAATTACTGGATCTTATGAGAGAATTTTAATCTCTTAGATATTTGTTTTTCTTGATGACTCCAGCGATCAAATCCTTCCTTCCTCCCCCCCGCTCCAACCCCATCTCTTTTTTTCTTACCTTATCTCGTATTTCTCATTACGTAATCATAATAGTATCAACGCTCTAGAGGGCAAGTTTCTAGAGATCCATTTGAAGCACACATACATACACCCCTCGTGAGAGGGTATGTGGGCTTTAGATTTCATTTGCAACAACTGAGGAAGGAATTACTTGTCGTGTTGTGGTTATGATTTGACGTTGACGGGTTTAATAACACGGCTGGTTATTTAGGCTAAGCCTAGATAACCAGCCTACAACATGCTTCGGAATACTTGATGGTTTGCTGTCATCGCCTGCCCCATTTCACAACACATGTGATTCACACAGAGAGCAAGAGAGAGAGACCTCTCTCTCTCTCTCTCTCTCTCTCTCTCTCTCTCTCTCTCTCTCTCTCTCTCTCTCTCTCACTCTCTCTCTCTCTCTCTCTCTCTCTCTCTCTCTCTCTCTCTCTCTCTCTCTCTCTCTCTCTCTCTTCCCCGTTGCACTAAAATCGAATCTTTACGCAAGTTAAAGGCGAGACCTTATCTACTCAGGGTGGCTAAAGAGACCGTGGGATGGTCATACTATATACACATTGAATGATTGTATTGCTTTGAAGACACTAGGGGGAAAAAAATATACATAGAGAGAACAGAGAATGTTTCATCATGATTTAAGTCCTTATGAATGAAGTTCAGAATACAATGTCAGATCATGACGTGGGAAGAGTGTTCAGTTAGACTTCAATATTAGCTTGTTGTATGTCGTTGATCTGCACCCAAGGTATGGTTTGGCTGCAAAGGACTAAATTAAAAGAGTTTACAGTTGACGTTTGGAGGTTCGTTTGTCTCCAAAGATATTATGAAATTATCTTTGAGTCGCGATTACAAGGTGGTGTTTGAGAACATACTAAATCGATGTAATTCCAGGAATGGAAAATGTAATTCTAGGCATGGAACATATAATTCCAGTCATGGAACATGCAATTTCTGTCATGAAACATGTAATTCCAGTCATGGAACATGTAATTCCAAGCATGGAAAATGTAATTCCAGGCATGGAACATGTAATTCCAGGCATGGAACATGTAATTCCAGTCATGGAACATGTAATTCCAGTCATGGAACATGTAATTTCTGGCATGAACATGTAATTCCAGGCTTGGAACATGTAATTCCAGGCATGGAACATGTAATTCCAGGCATGGAACATGTAATCCCAGGCATGGAACATGTAATTCGAACATGTAATTCCAGGCTTGGAACATGTAATTCCAGGCATGGAGCATGTAATTCCAGGCATGGAACATGTAATTCCAGGCATGGAACATGTAATCCCAGGCATGGAACATGTACTTCCAGTCATGGAACATGTAATTCCAGGCATGGAACATGTAATTCCAGGCCTGGAACATGTAATTCCAGGCCTGGAACATGTAATTCCAGGCCTGGAACATGTAATTCCAGGCATGGAAAATCAGTTTGGAAACATCACCAAACTGCATTCCGCTGCCGTGTGCTGTCCACGTGAAAAAAAGAAAAAAAAAAAGAAGAAAAAAATAGTCTTTGAATCCCTTTCCCTCTCTGGCCAGAGGATGAAAGCCTCTACTGGTCGACAAAATCCAAAGAGGAGAGATTGAAAGTCGACCATTAAAAGAAGAGTAAGAAAAAAAGAAAAGAAAGAAACACCTGAATTTGTCAAAAGATCAGCACGGGGTGAATCTGTTCTGGCTGCCTCTATGTATGATAATCATAACTCTTGTTTCCTCATCCCTTGGGAATGGGTCTGGCGCACGCAGACGTCTATACCTTTTGTTTGGAATTCATTTCCAGAACTGGGGTTCCAGGCCTCACAGGCTGGTAAAGGTCAGGGACGACAGAACACCCCACACCCCATCCCTCAGGTGCTGGAGTCGCTACCCCTTGTGAACATCTGTCTGGTGCTCGAATTACTGTTGGGGGATTTCTATCGTTAAGGCCTTGCTTCGTGAGGTCCCCAAAGGCTGCAATGTGCCGAAGGAGAAGTCTTGGAGACCGTGGGAGACCCAGGTACCCTGCTCGACCACCGTATGTTCCATGGTGGTTTGTGAGGAGAGAATTGTGTTTTACGAGACACATATCAAAAGTGTGGCTTTTAGCTATCCTGTTTTTCACGTATTTTGATGATGCCAACAGTAGTCTGATAAAGAATGATTAGGTTTACGGGTTCTTACAGTCTGACTTGGATAATCTGTGTATCTATTCATCTGTCCGTCTGTCTGTCTGTCTGTCTGTCTCTCTCTCTCTCTCTCTCTCTCTCTCTCTCTCTCTACATGTTCACACAGTGGTCAAAGGTCAGTTCAGTCAGCAGTGGTTATGACGGGTTGTGTTCGACATATCCCCCTACCGGCAAGGTTAGGTTAGTCTAGATTTATTTACAAGAATATCTACTTATTTAAGAAATGCTGAGTGTCCTTCATAAGCACCTGAACCACCCAATATGTACGATTCCACTTGGACAAGAAGGATCCATAACCCAACACATTTGGACAAGAAGATCCATAACCCAACACATTTGGACAAGAAGGATCCATAACCCAACACATTTGGACAAGAAGGATCCATAATCCAACACATTTGGACAAGAAGGATCCATAACCCAACACATTTGGACAAGAAGGATCCATAACCCAACACATTTGGACAAGAAGGATCCATAACCCAACACATTTGGACAAGAAGGATCCATAATCCAACACATTTGGACAAGAAGGATCCATAACCCAACACATTTGTCCAATATCATCTCCTTACATCTTCCTCAGTCTTAAATTAATGTTCCTCCCACATGCATCATTCATTGGTTTATTACTACAGGACTTCCTCAGTGGGTAGGTCTTCGCCACTACAGTATACATGTTGTTCGATGTTGATGTGTGGCCAAGGGCTATTGCACCTCTTGACGGTGTCAGAACCTTATCCTTTTAACTGGATCCCAGACACTGGATGAGCGAGCATCCCCAATGCATAGCTTTTCTTCTCCTGTGAATCATCTGTGTGCAGAGTGTTCTTGGTCGGTGCGTATCCATCTCATGTGTTTGCTTGGGAATTAGTGAGGATAAAAAGGGATTTCATATCTCTTCCTGAAAGTGTCTTGTTTTGATTGCCATATACATCTGGCAAGAATAGTGATTGGCTGCAACTCGATCTCAATTGTGGCTATTGCTAAGTTCTGTGGTAGTTGCATCGTGGGATATGAAAGGGTCTTGAGGTGTACTGAATCAGGTGTAACTTGATCTCATTTGTGGCTGTTGCTTTTAAGATCTGTGGTAGTTGCATCGTGGGATATGAAAGTGTGACTCGTGTAGAAGAAGAAAGTGTAAAGAAGAAGAAGACGACGAAGAAGAAATGGAGTTAAAGAAGAAGAAGACGAAGAAGATGATAGATAGATAGATAGAAAGAGAGAGAGGAAGATGATAGATAGGTAGAAAGAGAGAGAGAGAGAGAGAGAGAGAGAGAGAGAGAGAGAGAGAGAGAGAGAGAGAGAGAGAGAGAAGAAAAGAAGTTGAAGAAGAAGAAGATGATAGATAGATAGAAAGAAAGAGAGAGAGAGAGGAAGATGATAGATAGATAGATAGATAAATAGATAGATAGATAGATAGATAGAGAGAGAGAGAGAGAGAGAGAGAGAGAGAGAGAGAGAGAGAGAGAGAGAGAGAGAGAGAGAGAGAGAGAGTACTAAACATAGCTTGCCACAAGAGTTGCTGAAACTCTTGCAACAAGAGTAGCTAACTGTGTAAGTGTGTTCATGTACGTGATCTGCATCGAGACGGGCATAAGAAGTATCAGGAAAACACACGTCTCTTGTTTAGCCCTGCCCAGCGGAGTCTGTGTGGTTCATAATACTTGGGAGGGTCGATGGTTCATAATACTTGGGAGGGTCGATGGTTCATAATACTTGGGAGGGTCGATGGTTCATGATACTTGGAAGGGTCGATGGTTCATGATACTTGGGAGGGTCGATGGTTCATGATACTTGGGAGGGTCGATGGTTCATAACACTTGGGAGGGTCGATGGTTCATGATACTTGGGAGGGTCGATGGTTCATGATACTTGGGAGGGTCGATGGTTCATAATACTTGGGAGGGTCAGTGGTTCATGATACTTGGGAGGGTCGATGGTTATGATACTTGGGAGGGTCGATGGTTCATGATACTTGGGAGGGTCAGTGGTTCATGATACTTGGGAGGGTCGATGGTTCATGATACTTGGGAGGGTCGATGGTTATGATACTTGGGAGGGTCGATGGTTCATGATACTTGGGAGGGTCGATGGTTCATGATACTTGGGAGGGTCGATGGTTCATGATACTTGGGAGGGTCGATGGTTCATAACACTTGGGAGGGTCGATGGTTCATGATACTTGGGAGGGTCGATGGTTATGATACTTGGGAGGGTCGATGGTTCATGATACTTGGGAGGGTCGATGGTTCATGATACTTGGGAGGGTCGATGGTTCATGATACTTGGGAGGGTCGATGGTTCATGATACTTGGAAGGGTCGATGGTTCATGATACTTGGGAGGGTCGATGGTTCATGATACTTGGGAGGGTCGAAATCAGGTAAACGTAACTTAAGCAGAAGGAAGACGAGATGACTGGTATGGAGTTCACATTCTACTGTGATATAATCAAGAGTGTGAGGTGTCCATCACACTGGGGAAGACCACGATGGATGTGAGAAAAATGGAATGGAAATTTCCTTCGGCGGGAGAGAATCTTTTCGGGGTTAATTTATTTTTTTCTCCTTTTACTACTTTCGTCTGCAATAAAATGCGATGAGGTATTACAGTAAATCATATCTACGAACTGCACCATCAATGTGCCTTCGTTTTCATTTTCCTTCATTCCTTTTGGAAATGTGTATCACAACTGCACTTAGCAGTCGGGAGTTCTCTAGTCTTTGTCCTTTAGGGCTTCTGGGCTCCTCCCATCCTCTCACATTGTCCTTTGGGCTTCTGGGCTCCTTCCCATCCTCTCACATTGTCCTTGGGGCTTCTGGGCTCTTCCCATCCTCTCACATTGTCCTTTCGGGCTTCTGGGCTCCTCCCATCCTCTCACATTGTCCTTGGGGCTTCAGGCCTCCTCCCATCCTCTCGCATTGTCCTTGGGGCTTCTGGGGTCCTCCCATCCTCTCGCATTGTCCTTGGGGCTTCTGGGCTCCTCCCATCCTCTCACATTGTCCTTGGGGGCTTCTGGGCTCTTCCCATCCTCTCACATTGTCCTTGGGGCTTCTAGGCTCCTCCCATCCTCTCACATTGTTCTTGGGGCTTCTGGGCTCCTCCCATCCTCTCACATTGTCCTTGGGGGCTTCTGGGCTCTTCCCATCCTCTCACATTGTCCTTGGGGCTTCTAGGCTCCTCCCATCCTCTCACATTGTTCTTGGGGATTCTGGGCTCCTCCCATCCTCTTACATTGTCTTTAGCTTCCTACTTCAGAAAAAAGTTATGTAGATAATGTGCCACCGATCTAGATGTAACCATATTTTCTGAACTCAGAAGTGCTGATTTGAGATGAGATTTGCCTCTCAGTGAGAAATATCACAGCTCACAAGCGCCCTGTGAAAACGTCTCACTGATCAGCTGTGAAATTGACTGGAAGATTGATAAGCGTGACGAACGATTTCTGTGCCACAAAGATTTGTGTGTGTGTGTGTGTGTGTTTGTGTATGAAGAAAAACTATGCCTTGTTGAAATGATACAATTATGCCCAACGGGCCAATTGACTATGCTTCCATAGCATTACCTTCATTACTGTATGATGCTGTACTTAGATTAGATAAATAGGACTAGAAATAGCATCAGAGCGAATGGAATAAAACTTCAATTAGACATACACAATAGACTTCCGCTAACGAAAAGACCACAACAATTACAGGGGAAATTATACAATAAATGCGTTGTCCTTTGTCGTGCTGATGATGTTCAAATGATTTAGTCTCAGCGCCAGTGCGGTGACTTTGAACAAATTGTGCTAATTATTCATAATGAGAATGATTGAGTTGAAGTTATGTGCTGAGAATTGTCTTTGATCTATTTGTATCTTGTTGATTTTACTATATGCGTGAGAAGCCTGCCTTCCTTGAGGATGAAGTACATATAGTTATCTAGTTATAACTTTTTTTATGTACACACAGGGCTAAAAGACGAGGCTATGTCCATTCATTTTTAAAGTTACTCAAAGTCGTTTTGTGTGAGACTGTAAATGACGGGTAAAGGTATTGATGGTATGTATAGAGCGCAGCTGTTTACACCAAAGCAAGTCCTCCAAAGTATATCCACATGTAAAAGAAATGCTCAAAAAGGATTGTTGAAGATAAGTGGAATATATATATATATATATATATATATATATATATATATATATATATATATATATATATATATATATATATATATATATATTTTTTTTTTTTTTTTTTCTTTTTTTTTTTTTTTTGCTTTGTCGCTGTCTCCCGCGTTTGCGAGGTAGCGCAAGGAAACAGACGAAAGAAATGGCCCAACCCCCCCCCCCCCATACACATGTATATACATACGTCCACACACGCAAATATACATACCTACACAGCTTTCCATGGTTTACCCCAGACGCTTCACATGCCTTGATTCAATCCACTGACAGCACGTCAACCCCGGTATACCACATCGCTCCAATTCACTCTATTCCTTGCCCTCCTTTCACCCTCCTGCATGTTCAGGCCCCGATCACACAAAATCTTTTTCACTCCATCTTTCCACCTCCAATTTGGTCTCCCTCTTCTCCTCGTTCCCTCCACCTCCGACACATATATCCTCTTGGTCAATCTTTCCTCACTCATTCTCTCCATGTGCCCAAACCATTTCAAAACACCCTCTTCTGCTCTCTCAACCACGCTCTTTTTATTTCCACACATCTCTCTTACCCTTACGTTACTTACTCGATCAAACCACCTCACACCACACATTGTCCTCAAACATCTCATTTCCAGCACATCCATCCTCCTGCGCACAACTCTATCCATAGCCCACGCCTCGCAACCATACAACATTGTTGGAACCACTATTCCTTCAAACATACCCATTTTTGCTTTCCGAGATAATGTTCTCGACTTCCACACATTCTTCAAGGCTCCCAGAATATATATATATATATATATATATATATATATATATATATATATATATATATATATATATATTATCCCTGGGGATAGGGGATTAAGAATACTTCCCACGTATTCCCTGCGTGTCGTAGAAGGCGATTAAAAGGGGAGGGAGCGGGGGGTTGGAAATCCTCCCCTCTCGTTTTTTTTTTTAATTTTCCAAAAGAAGGAACAGAGGGGGCCAGGTGAGGATATTCCAAAAAAGGCCCAGTCCTCTGCTCTTGGCGCTACCTCGCTAACGCGGGAAATGGCGAATAGTTTAAAAGAAAGAAAGGAATATATATATATATATATATATATATATATATATATATATATATATATATATATATATATATATATATAGTTGGCCTTTGCTGTCTTTTCCTAGCCCTACCTCGCACACATGAGGGGGGAGGGGGATGTTATTCCATGTGTGGCGAGGTGGCGATGGGAATAGATAAAGGCAGACAGTATGAATTATGTACATGTGTATATATGTATATGTCTGTGTGTGTACATATATGTGTACATTGAGATGTATGGGTATGCATATTTGAGTGTGTGGACGTGTATGTATATACATGTGTATGTGGGTGGGTTGGGGCATTTCTTTCGTCTGTTTCCTTGCGCTACCTCGCAAACGCGGGAGACAGCGACACAGCAAAATAAATAAATATAAATAATATATATATATATATATATATATATAAATGTATATATATATATATATATATATATATATATATATATATATATATATATATATATATATATATATATATATGTTTACCAAATGGCGTCCTAGCTACGTCTCTTCGTTATATATCAACTGACTTATATTTCTCTCTTGAGTCTTCCCTGTTGATGTGATCATTACACGAAAGTGCACTTGGGAACTTATCGTGTTTCATTTTCCCCGTGGACTCACAGGAATATATATATATATATATATATATATATATATATATATATATATATATATATATATATATATATATATATATATATAAATATATACTTGAATCATTAATGATGATTCGATATAGTAAAGGAGAAAGTGTCGTTAATACGAAAGTCTGTAGGTCGACCGATTTTAAAGAAAATGGAGCGATGGAGACTCGACGTGTTATTCCAGACTCCATCTTATGGATTGCTGGGCTTAATCTACATCACAGGTGTTACCGGGCTCCGCCTGCTTGAGGTGACTTCACGAGTAAAAAAGTCACTACTCTTGGCGAGGCTGTATCACTCGTGGAATAATCTCATCAAAGAATTCCTCTTTTCACCGGAAGTCTACATTTTCCCCTACTACTGTAAGTAGCGCAACCTCGGGCGTCAGCAACCTATAGAAAAAAAAAAAAGTTGCTGGGTAACACCAGGAATCTATCATAGAAATTGACCCTCGGGTAATTATGAAATGGAACGTAATGACCTCCTCGTTAAATGGAAGCTTTGGAAGTCTTTGGTTCTCATTCTTCTCCTTACATGTACCAATAAACGTCGCTCCCCATCCTTTTTTTTTTAACCTCTTCCGTTTGTGTTCTTTCTCTTCCCTCTTCCTCCCCTCCCCTACCCCTCACCTCCGTTTTCATTGTAAGCGAAAATCGTAAAATCAAAGACGTTTGGAGTAGCATGTTTGGAAGGTGGGTAGTGTAGACACGTCGTATTTTTGGATACTCTCTCTCTCTCTCTCTCTCTCTCTCTCTCTCTCTCTCTCTCTCTCTCTCTCTCTCTCTCTCTCTCTCTCTCTCTCTGTTCTGCACCTTTTCTTTTTTCTTTCATCCTAATTATGCTTCAAAGAAGACTTGACCTCGACCAGGACAAGAGCTTTTCGACTTTAGGAAACTAAAAAAAAGAGAAAAAAAAGGGAGAGACATATTTAGAACTTGCTTTTTATAACTGTAATCTGATGCCTCATTACACAGAGGTCCGTGGTGTAGCTTTTTTTGCTGAACGTGAGGCATTCACAGGCCCTGCAAAGGTCGAGTGCCTAGGTTTGAAGCCTGGCTGTGGCAATGGGTACACAGTCAACCCAGCTGGTCATCTTTCCCAGTGAGATGGGTCATCTATATCGTAACAAAACTCATTGAAAGTGGCTCTTAAGAATGGTCAGGCAGGGAGTGGCTATTTATCGGTAGCACGGGCGGGGAGTGGCTATTTATTGGTATCACAGGCGGGGAGTGGCTATTTATCGGTAGCACGGGCGTACCAAGACACTGACGATGTTTCTCTGGTCACACCACACGCTGCTGGTGGGAGACCTTGTCCCTGTGATAGCCTTCGTCAGGCTTAGGTTCAGTGCCACGTACATAGGGTGACGTAGGTGGGGGGGACTTGTCTGGTTACCTCAGCAGCTGCGTTATTGACCTTAACTCATTCCCACTTGGTGTTCACTGATGACCGTCTGGCACTTCTCGGATCGGTGTTGTATCTGAGGAAGACGCACTCTGTAGTACTCGAGCTGATGATTTGCCGTCGGTGCTCTTGTCGTCGGTGTTCTTCGGCTTGAAAGCGCTTTCGAAATGGCATCTAAACCCTGCTGGAAGTATGGGATATTGAACCCCATCCCCTAGAGACTGATTGGCGTAGCCGTATGTTTAGTAAGAATAATGCGTTTTCTGGCCTTTATATCTGCCAGAGTCGAGGAGGCGAACCATCTTATATGATTAAGGTCAGAGTCTGTCTTTTTTTTTTGCCGATAGCTGATACCATCACAAGGTCACGGTCAAAGGTTACCACATGATGTTTATGAGTCCTTCCAAGTGGATATCAGGGGTTGCTTCTAGTGGTGGCTGCACAGTGTGGTCGCTGCTCGTAGCACTGAGGAACTGCAGGGTTTGCTCCTAGTGGTGGCTGCACAGTGTGGTCGCTGCTCGTAGTACTGAGGAACTGCAGGGTTTGCTTCTAGTGGTGGCTGCACAGTGTGGTCGCTGCTCGTAGCACTGAGGAACTGCAGGGTTTGCTTCTAGTGGTGGCTGCACAGTGTGGTCGCTGCTCGTTGTATTGAGGAACTGCCTGTGAAGAGGTCTCGGTTGTGGGTCAAGTGTCGGTAGGGGTTATGTCTGAGGAGTGGGTTTTTCGGGGCTTGGTAGACTTCAGTGAGCAGTCCTGCAAACACCTTATAGACTCTTGCCAATTGACCGCGACGGCTGTGTTGACATCTGCATGGTATGTGTATCTGTCCACGCAGGAGCGCCCAGGATGACGCTCATAAGTCATATATTGGACTCTTTTCACTCTGCTGAGTCTAGCTTTCATAGTGACTTAAAGCTGGAGCTTACAGCTGTCGGCAGTCCGGGGAGTGGATGTCTTGAATGAAGCATAACATGAACACAGGAAGGTCTGCCATCATCGTCTGTGGAAAAGAGAAGGATCTGATAAGTCTTCTACTAGGTTTTGTCCTGTTTCCTCTGATGTGTTGCCTCCCTGGATTTAGTGACATTAAGCTTTTAAGACCTGCTCGACGTGTGTCGGCACATCTGTGCCTGGTGATTTATGATCTGTTGGTCGTCTGCACGGAAGAGGGTTGAAATCTGATTTCTGAAGGGAACTTAGCAAATATTCATGATAAGGGCATAGAAAAGGAATGGATTAATTGTTGTATCCCATAATTGGTTGGAATTTTCAGGGATATGTAAATAGATGTTCCCCCTTAGAATTTCCCCTGATCTAATCTTTCGCCCATTCATGTATTCTCCCTTTTTGTACTCTTGGTGACCAGTGGCGACCAACAGCTTGCCATCAAGGATAAGGCTGAAAGATGAAGCAAGTTTGTTATGTGCGTCAGGCAGCCATCACTATACGCAAACTAACGTGCATGAAATGGATCCACGCTCCACTGCTGACGATCTAGAACCGCTCTCATTATTTTCCACCAACAGCCAGCGAGGAACTTCGAGGCTTGTCTGACCTCCTTGAGATTCGTTAACTGGATCCTTGTGGCCAACCAACTTCCAGGAAGCTGCTGGAGCCAGTCATGCACGTCAGGATATACTTGTGATGTTCAGAGGTTCATAGTGTCTCGAGGGTCCTTGAGTTCTTTATAATGGTGTAAAAGATCCTGTCCACTCCCAGTGACAAGAGCTCTTCCATCCTTCTGACGACCCTTCTCACTAGCTCTTGTTCTCTCTCGTCTTCTGTTGTAGCTGCTTTCATAGCCTTCCTCCTGCCTTCAGGAGGCAGCTGGCTGTTGGCAGGCAGGGTCGACCAGGAATCACACTTAAGTGACCACAACAGATTTCATCGTCTCCCGTTTACACCATGATATTATACTGTTGTTTAGGTCTTTAGTCTTGTGCACCCTGGCAAGCCTACACGTCCAGATTCATAGCCCAGGTCTCTGAGGCTGGAATTGGTGTTTGCTGGCACAGCAGTTGCCTGGGTTTATTTGGAATATCTTGAAGCATTGGAGTATTGACGTATACTGATTGGCGTCGTGTCCACGGCTTATATGAATATGATTTAATCATTCTGATTTTACCACCAGATACCAAACAATCATGTGTGTGTGTGAAAGACATAATTGTTCGAGCTTCCACGAGAAGGAGACCAGCGTCAAGTTCCATGATGCAATTCCGAGATGGAGCAGACTATGGAAAATATTCTGGTGCTGCTTTCTTGCGGATCGAGATGAGTCGACTAATTGCTGATGCCGACTTATGATCATCTGACGCTTAATCAGGATATGAGAGAGAGAGTGCCCTTCGAGTAAAAGGAATCCAGAAACTAGATTCATATTACGCTCTTCCAATAAGGACTGTTTACTCTGTGTAAATAAAACCTCAAAGCATGTTTTCGAAACTCTCTCCAATTACCAGACCCTATTTCTCAGGGTAGTACGATTTGATATTGTAATATTTTGGTTAACTGTTGAGTTTTATGCAAGGCCAAAAGTTCGACGGTAAATTTAAGAGATCCTTACAGGAAAATGATTATTTTTCTCTGATTTTTTTTTCTCTTTCTCCCTGCGGGTGCACTGCCCACGGCACAAATTAGCGAATAATAATTTGAAATGTTCATCCAGCGTCAAGATGGCCAATTAAAACTCAAGGGGAAAATGATTTCTATATTGCTGAATGGGTAAAGGCCTCAACCGATCATTACTATACTAATTATTCTGTCTTTGGTTAGCTGTCTCTTCGTCTCTGACATGATGCTTATTCCCACATAAACATTGATAAGCAAGACGAGGGAAAACAGTACCGCATGTTTTGATACGCAAGACGAGGGAAGACAAAACCGCATGTTTTGATAAGCAAGACGAGGGAAAACAGAACCGCATGTTTTGATAAGCAAGACGAGGGAAAACAGTACCGCATGTTTTGATAAGCAAGACGAGGGAAAACAGAACCGCATGTTTTGATAAGCAAGACGAGGGAAAACAGAACCGCATGCTTTGATAAGCAAGTCGAGGGAAAACAGAACCGCATGCTTTGATAAGCAAGACGAGGGAAAACAGAACCGCATGTTTTGATAAGCAAGACGAGGGAAAACAGAACCGCATGTTTTGATAAGCAAGACGAGGGAAAACAGAACCGCATGTTTTGAATCATTTGTGTGTGAGTGCTTCAGGCTAGGTTTTATGCCCTTTGTCTATCCCATGTTTATGGAAAAAAAGGAAGTAGAATTATTAGATGAATGAATGGATGTTTGGGACACATCTTTAGTTGACAGACCTTTATATGTGTGTTTTATTATGAGAGTCAGACACCAGCCAGCCCTTAAATGAGGGTGATATCATCAACGCTCACTCTTCGCGTACTCCCAAATTGCATCTGTCGGGATCACATGCATCCCCAATGGATTCACTTCACTATCAACAATCGTGAAATCTCATATAGTCACACGATAGGTTGACAAGGCCTTTGTGGAGTTCAGGGAAAGAGTGAACTATGATGCTATATGTTCCTCTAAGGAAATTCAAACTTTACCTCCCGTCCACTGTATATCAACAGCAAGTGTTGTTCCTGGAGATGCCACCGTCTCCTTCAGATATCTCGAAAACATTTCCACCGTCGACCCTGTGTATCTGTACATGGCTCGGGGAAATTCGCACTGCCGGATGACATAGGCGCGCCCACGAGAGACACGTTTCATTGGCCATTGATGATAGAATGGTTCATATGTGTTTGCCTACATATCGGTATGGGTTTAGAAGTAAATTGTATATAAGTAAGCAGATGATTTAGACATGTACAGAGAGAGGGCGTGCCGCTGACTTTGTGGCTAAGGCGTCGATAAGACTCGGCTGTTACCTTGTTATCATGGAAAGGACCCGAAATTTGTAGTAAGATAGTGCTAACAACAAGAACGGGTCTACGAACCTTCGGGTGGGGCTGGGGCCTCGGCTTTAGACTAAGGCGATACTCCTACCTTATAATCTCCACCTTCCACCCATCGTGGAGAGGCTCTGACACTAGCGGTATATGTAGTCAGCCATAATGGGCGGGTTTTGGAGGCCCAGGAACTTTGCTCGTGTAAGCCTCTCCAACGGGAGGAACTTTGAAGATTATTCTGAGATTTTCTCTAGCCGACGCCCGTCAGGGTAAAGAAAGAAAAATACCCCTATGTTCACGACCTCGCTCTTACCACAGTTTGCTGCCACACACACACACACACACACACACACACACACACACACACACACCGCTCACCACCACACTTGCCACAGTCAGCCACCACACTTGCCACTGTCAGCCACCACACTCCGGTCATCACCACACTTGCCACAGTCAGCACCACACTTGCCACAGTCAGCACCACACACCGGTCAGAACCACACTAACCACAGTCAGCCACCACACTTACCACAGTCAGCCACCACACTTACCACAGTCAGCCACCACACTTGCCACAGTCAGCCACCACACACCGATCAGCACCACACTTGCCACAGTCAGCCACCACACTTACCACAGTCAGCACCACACTTACCACAGTCAGCACCACACTTACCACAGTCAGCACCACACTTGCCACAGTCAGCCACCACACACCGGTCAGCACCACGCTTGCCACAGGCCACCACAATACATACCACAGTCAGGACCACACGTATCACAGCCACCACTGTATTTGCCACAGTCACTACCTCCCTTATTACAGTCACTACCACACTTGTAAGTCACCATCACCTACCAGTCACTACCACACTTGCCACAGTCACCGCCACATTCTGCCACAGCCACTACCACACTCTGCCACAGCCACCTTCATCACCACCACTAGGAAAGTCCCTCCAGGGCAACAACATGAAAGTTACAACAGACGGAAGAGTTACCACACAGACGGGAGAGTTACCACACAGGCGGGAGAGTTACCACACAGACGCCTGAGTTACCACACAGACTGGAGAGTTACCACACAGACTGGAGTTACCACACAGACAGCTGAGTTACTACACAGACGGCTGAGTTACCACACAGACTGGAGTTACCACACAGACGGCTGGGTAACCACACAGACTGGAGTTACCACACAAACTGGAGAGTTACCACACAGACGGCTGAGTTACCACACAGACGGCTGAGTTACCACACAGACAGCTGAGTGTCGGACAGGGCGAATCCCACAACTTTCCCAGTAATTGAATGACTGCCTCCAGCCCTTCACGAATTCGTATATTTCCTCCAACTCTTCACGAATTCGTGTATTCCCTCCAGCCCTTTACGAATTCGTGTATTTTTTCAGCCCTTCACGAATTCATGTGTTTCCTCCAGGTGTATTTCCTCCAGCCCTTCACGAATTCGTGTACTTCCTCCAGACCTTTACGAATTCGTGTATTTTTTCAGCCCCTCACGAATTCATGTGTTTCCTCCAGCCCTTCACGAATTCGTGTATTCCCTCCAACCCTTCAGGAATTCGTGTTTTTTCCCACCGCTTCTGTTTTTTTTTTTTTCTAAACACTAACGAAGGGCGCTTCATGTGTCATATAACCCAGGCAGCGCGTGTGAGGTGGAATTTCCATGCAACGAGAACCATGAGAGAACAGACGAATGAGAACACAAAAGCTACTGGAGAACCATGAGAGAACAGACGAATGAGAACACAAAAGCTGCTGGAGAACCATGAGAGAACAGACGAATGAAGAACACAAAAGCCGCTGGAGAACCATGAGAGAACAGACGAATGAAGAACACAAAAAAGCTGCTGGAGAACCATGAGAGAACAGACGAATGAGAACACAAAAGCTGCTGGAGAACCATGAGAGAACAGACGAATGAAGAACACAAAAGCTGCTGGAGAACCATGAGAGAACAGACGAATTAGAACACAAAAACTGCTGGAGAACCATGAGAGAACAGACGAATGAAGAACACAAAAGCTGCTGGAGAACCATGAGAGAACAGACGAATTAGAACACAAAAGCTGCTGGAGAACCATGAGAGAACAGATGAATGAAGAACACAAAAGCTACTGGAGAACCATGAGAGAACAGACGAATGAAGAACACAAAAGCTACTGGAGAACCATGAGAGAACAGACGAATGAGAACACAAAAAAGCTACTGGAGAACCATGAGAGAACAGACGAATGAAGAACACAAAAGCTTAAGTTTAAGTCTCATGAGAGCGTTCTTAACCAAATATTGATCAAGTTTGTTTTGATAGATATTGTACCTATTAGTATTGCTTTCAGCCACTGTGGTTGGTAAATCATTCCATCTTTTAACAATCGTGTTGAAGAAGAGACAATTTGCCGTGTTCTCATGAGCGTTACATTCATTTTCAACTTTGTGTACTTCATTTTGTCACGAGGTGTGTTATTTGCATCATCGTCACGAGAAGTGTTACATACTGTGACTTTCATGAAGGACTTACGAGCCTCGTCGTCTTCAGGCATGCGTTACCTGCCTGATTCTCATGACAAGCGTTACAAGGTGTATTTACGCAAGCGTCATGACAAGCGTTACAAGGTGTATTTACGCAAGTGTCATGACAAGCGTTACAAGGTGTATTTACGCAAGTGTCATGACAAGCGTTACAAGGTGTATTTACGCAAGCGTCATGACAAGCGTTACAAGGTATATTTACGCAAGTGTCATGACAAGCGTTACAAGGTGTATTTACGCAAGCGTCATGAGAAGCGTTACAAGGTGTATTTACGCAAGCGTCATGAGAAGCGTTACAAGGTATATTTACGCAAGCGTCATGACAAGCGTTACAAGGTGTATGTACGCAAGCGTCATGACAAGCGTTACAAGGCGTATTTACGCAAGCGTCATGACAAGCGTTACAAGGTGTATTTACGCAAGCGTCATGAGAAGCGTTACAAGGTATATTTACGCAAGCGTCATGACAAGCGTTACAAGGCGTATTTACGCAAGCGTCATGACAAGCGTTACAAGGTGTTTTTACGCAAGCGTCATGACAAGCGTTACAAGGCGTATTTACGCAAGCGTCATGACAAGCGTTACAAGGTGTATTTACGCAAGCGTCATGACAAGCGTTACAAGGCGTATGTACGCAAGCGTCATGACAAGCGTTACAAGGCGTATTTACGCAAGCGTCATGACAAGCGTTACAAGGTGTATTTACGCAAGCGTCATGACAAGCGTTACAAGGTGTATTTACGCAAGCGTCTTGACAAGCGTTACAAGGTGTATTTACGCAAGCGTCATGACAAGCGTTACAAGGTGTATTTACGCAAGCGTCATGACAAGCGTTACAAGGTGTATTTACGCAAGCGTCTTGACAAGCGTTACAAGGTGTATTTACGCAAGCGTCATGACAAGCGTTACAAGGTGTATTTACGCAAGCGTCATGACAAGCGTTACAAGGTGTATTTACGCAAGCGTCATGACAAGCGTTACAAGGTGTATTTACGCAAGCGTCATGACAAGCGTTACAAGGTATTTTTACGCAAGCGTCATGAGAAGCGTTACAAGGTGTATTTACGCAAGCGTCATGACAAGCGTTACAAGGTATATTTACGCAAGCGTCATGACAAGCGTTACAAGGCGTATTTACGCAAGCGTCATGACAAGCGTTACAAGGTATATTTACGCAAGCGTCATGACAAGCGTTACAAGGTGTATTTACGCAAGCGTCATGACAAGCGTTACAAGGCGTATGTACGCAAGCGTCATGTCTCATTCTCAAGCCATGGCTTACGCAATTGATAACACTACAATGATTACTAGATCTGCTTCACATTTTCGTAATTATTTACGAGTAAAATTTCTTCCTTGTATTTTCTATATTTATCTCCATATGAGTATATTTACTTCCATGTATTTTCTGTGTTTATTCTCCACATGATTTCTCGAATGATGATGCAAACATATAGTGTAGTCAGTCATGTGAACTGTATCGCAGAGATTGGAAGTATTAGATATGGAAAAAAAAAAGAGGAAGACAAGAGATTTTCAGAATTGAATTGGGGTTAATGGGGTTGGTTGGGTGGGTTGAGAGCAGACTGGCGCAGTTTGGAGGTTGTTGGGAGGGGAAAGTGGGGGGGTAGATGGGAGGGAAGGGAAAGGACGAAGGAAGTGTTGAGAAGGGAAGGGAAGGGAAAGGACGAAGGAAGTGTTGGGAAGGGAAGGGAAGGGAGAATAGGCCGACCAAAGAGAAGTGTTCGCGGGAGGGAGAAAGTGGCGTGTGGCCTCCTGGAGTGTTTGGCAACCCTCCTGCTCCTGGGGGAGAGAGAGAGAGAGAGAGAGAGAGAGAGAGAGAGAGAGAGAGAGAGAGAGAGAGAGAGAGAGAGAGATAGAGAGAGGGGGGAGTTTAGAGGCGTGACGGAACGAGGGAATGATGATTCTCTCTCTCTCTCTCTCTCTCTCTCTCTCTCTCTCTCTCTCTCTCTCTCTCTCTCTCTCTCTTTCCCCCTCAGGTCAAACTGGTAGTAAAAGTCGGACTTTAGATGGAAATTCCTAATGGCTAGAGTTTCCAGCGCATCGAAAGGAAGGACATGACGAAGTGAATGGAGCAGAGATCATAAGCGGTGTAAATTAAGCTCCTGTGATTCCCACTGTGTGTGTGTGTGTGTGTGTGTGTGTGTGAGTTGGTGGTTGTAGTGGTGGTGCTTGCGTCCGAGGCTGTTAGGTTGTTTCAGTTTACGTTTTGCAAGAAGGTTATTAAGTTATTTGTCAAAGTCGCGAGTTCTTATGGTCGCTATTATGGATGAGGGTCTATTTTTGATCCGATGTGTTTCTTTTTTTTCGGAAGATTCGCCAGGTATAGATTGCCGTCTTGTATGGTAGGTGAACCATCAAAGATGATGACTCCAATTTAGAACGTTATGGATATTTACGAGTTACGAGTTATAGGATATTTACGAGTTACGTATAGACATCGGTCAAGGTTCTCTGGGTTTCCCAGTGTTATCTTCGGAATTACTAAAGGCCCAATGGTTACTGTAAAAAACATTTTTTTCATGATGTCTCAACATGTTAGGCAACGCGAGCGAACACTGGTGCAACCACCTAGTTACCTATTACATTGATAGAAGCTCAGAAGTATCCCCCATACCGCTGAAAACGGAACCAAAATCCAATGTATAGTTCTCCATAGCATTGAATATGGCAGTAAATTCCTATTGAACACGTCTGTAAAAGCTCATATGTGGCTACGTTCTCACTGAACGCGTCGGTAAGACCTCATATGTGGCTACTTTCTTCCTGAACACGTCAGTAAAAGCTCATATGTGGCTACTTTCTTCCTGAACACGTCAGTAAAACCTCATATGCGGCAACCTTCTTCTTGAAAACGTCAGTAAAAGCTCATATGTGGCTACTTTCTCCCTGGATACGTCAGTAAAAGCTCTTATGTGGCTACTTTCTCACTGAACACGACAGTAAAAGCTCATATGTGTCTACCTTCTTACTGAACACTTCAGTAAAATCTCAAGTGTGATTACTTTGCGACTGAACATGTCAGTAAAGGCTGAACAGTGGCTTCCTTCCTACTGACCACGTCAGTCAAAGCTGAGGCACGTCAGCCTATCTGATGAATACTTCAGTAAGATCACATCCTACTGAACTCTTTGGTAAAAGTTCAAGTGTGACGACTTTCCTACCGTGACCACGTCATTAGAATCTCAAGTTCGGTTTCCTTCCCACTGTGAACACGTCAGCTCAAGTGTGACTAAATTCCTACTGTGAATATGACACTAAAATGCACATGTGTGATTACCAATGTAGCCTCAACTGTAGTTATCTTTTTGATATGAACGCACCAGGACAAGCCTAAGTGTGGCCATCTTTCCAAATGAACGTTGCTTGTGAAAAAGCTCTGGTGTGTGTGTCCACTCCACGATTGAATGCTACTTATGGTTATTTCGTGACCACATCTTTCCTCATCGTTTATGAAGATTTAAGAAAGTCCCAGCGTGGATGTTTTCCCATTGCGCACCTTAAAACTGTTTTGGTTTCCCTGAACACCTCCCTCCAGGGTTGGAAGTCGAAGACGTGAGTCTTCCAGTGCTACCTCCTACATATTTACCTTTCCAGGTCGTCCCCGATAGTTAGTTTTTCCCTGGAAAGTCTTCACTTGGCTCTTTTTTATATTGTTATTAAATTCATAACGATATTTGTTATTGGCTTTTGACTTCTTTTCATTCCTCACTTGTCAACACCAAGTTCTGGTGAGTAATTGACATTTATAAAACCTCACCAATATACATTCGGTGGAAATCTACTTCATTTTTCTCTTATATCTATAACTGAATGCTGGTTATTGTTTATTTTCTCAGTTTTAACTGGTCAGACAGTATGCATTTTTCTTCTTTCTTTCTTCATTTTTTTTCTTTTCTATAGATATTCGCCGTCTTCCGTTTGAGCAGGGGTAGCATCAAGAACAGATGACCAAGCCTTAGAAGAAAATGCGTAGGTAGAATTTTCTCTCCTGTCCAGATACAGCTTTGGTGGATGACTCGAGTGAGAAACTGCAGAAGTTGGTGATTCTCTTTGGTAAAGTGTGTAAAAGGAGGAAGGTGAACGGAAATGTGAATGAAACAAGGTCATTAGGATCAGCAGGGCAGAGGGACAGGTTAGCAAGAGTCTGAGTTTGAATGGAGAAGAATCGGAGGAGGTGAAGTGTTTTAGATACTTGGGAGCGGACATGGTAGCGAGTGAAACAATGGATGCGAAAGTGAGTCACAGGGTGGGGGAGGGGGCGAAGGTTCTGGGGCAGCTGATGAATTTAGGAAAAGAGAGGTTGTTATCTGGAAGGGCCAAAATGGATATCTTATGAAGGAATAGTGGTACTAACAATGCATGGTTGCGAGGCGTGGGCTATAGATAAGGTTGTGCGGAGGAGGGTGTATGTGTTAGAAATGAAATGTTTGAGGACAATATGTGGTGTGAGGTGATTTGATCGAGTAAGTAATAAAAGGGTGAGAGGGAGATGTGTTTATAAAAAAGAGTGTGGTTGAGAGAGCTGAAAAGGGTTTGGATATATGTGGTGAGAATGAGGGAGAAGTTGACAAAGAGGATATTTGTGTCAGAGGTTGAGGGAACATAGAGAAGAGATGGACCAAATTGGATATGGAAGGTTGAAGTATAAAGGTTTTAGTGATATAGGCTTGAACATGCAGGAGGGCGAAAGGCGTGCACGGGATAGAGCAAATTGGAACGATGTGGTATACAGGAGTCGACGTACTGTGTTTTGGGCTGAATGAGGGCATGTGAAGCGACAAGGGGGGTACCACGGAAATGCCTATTTGGCTTGGTAGTCGAAAGGGGTCTGTAGTTTCGGTGTATTGTGTGTGTGTGTGTATATATATATATATATATATATATATATATATATATATATATATATATATATATATATATATATATATATATACACACACATATACACACACACACCAATATTTGTCGATAATTTGGATATAAACGTCGTACCTGGTAAATGCCAAAGCAATTACTGGAGATAAATTGCGAAGCAGACGGGAAAGCCGGACGTAAATTACTGTCCAATCCTCGAGTACAAGCAGCAGCAGCAGCAACACGATCATCCTGGAATTAAAATTCCCTCGGGTTTGGGGGCAAATGAAACACCCCACATTTTCGAAGCTTATCCCCCCCCCCATGGTCAACAACACCCCCCCAAAAATGATTATACTGTGTCGTGTCAAAGGTGTAATTGATACTGTAAATATTGATCTGATGCTAGAAATGGCTTATTTCCACCCCTCCCCCCCCACAAAAAAAGAAATTCATTTCCTGTCATTTGTGTTTCAGCAGGACAAGAACATTTTGTAAGAGCTAAATCGTGAAGCAACGGCATTTGGTGTCAAATGTGAGCTTCGCTCTGGGCTCGGGGTAACGTTAACACGTGGGACAAAAAAAAAGAAAAAAAAAATGTTTCGGAACGTTTTTTTTTTGTTTTGAATTCGACGGCGATACTAATATATAGAAAACGGGCGTTGTTATGTCAACATTGCCGGTAAATGTTGATATTATTTGATATGTTCATTAGCTTAATTCATCCAATACATTATTTTTCATTTCGAATATCTTGTCATTTTCGGTATTTCAACGCAGAATCATTCCTTAATCATTTGATAAGCATTTCTATCCACGACTTGATAAAGTGGTACAACTCTTACGGTTGGAGAGTACAGACATACAGACAAGCAGTGTGGAAAGGTTTATGACAGTGAGATGTATGAATAAAAAGTGGATGGAACAAAAAGGAAGGAAGGATGAAGTGAATAAAGTTTTGTGTGCGCCCGGCCTGAATATGCAGGAGGGTGTAAAGCGTGCACAGGATATAATAGTGAATTGGGGCGATGCGGTATACAGGGGTCGACGTACCATCGATGAACTGAATTAGGGCATATGAAGCTGTCGAGGGATATCAAGGAAATGCTTGTGGTGGATAGTGGGCTATGGTTCGGTGCTTTACGCATGACATAGGAAATGGATATGCAAATGACACCATTTCTTTGATTGTTCCTGACTGTACCTGCCTAATGTGAAAAAGGGGTGGGGGAGAAGTGTGTGTGTGTGTGTGTATACATATATACATATGTGTGTGTGTGTGTGTGTGTGTGTGTGTGTGTGTGTGTGTGTAAGCAGATCATGATGAGTGATTTGGAATATAAAAGGTATGCCTTATAATTATCTATACTTGTCAAACATATATCTGCATGTTTATTATCATTATTGTTATTAGTATTATCATTATTATTATTATTATTATTATTATTATTATCATTATTGAAGGAGAAAGATTCGCTCCCTTACACATTGAGTCAAGCTGGACGGAGGTGTGTGTGTTTGTGTGTGTGTGTGTGTGTGTGTGTGGGTGGGTGAGGTTGGGGGAAGGAGGAGGTTATGCACTCGGTCAGAGGCTCTTGGGTACACACTCGTATTGAATAGTGACGGTGTGTCAAGATTTAAAGGCTTCAGCGCCCCCCTCCCTCCCTCCCTCCCCCAAGCCTTTAAGCGTCTGTGTGTGTGTGGCGCTGCGTTTAAATGGCTCAGGATATTTAAGATGGGTCATAACCCCTCTTTTTCCAAGTATTAAAAGACATCGTTCATTAATTCTGCCGTCTGTGGGAGAATACGTCCGGAGAACAGTAGTTAAAAGAAGAAAGTTAGGTTGCGAAACTTGACACAGTATTTTAACATCATCAACAACTTTCCCCATCATATCCAGAATGCTAATACTATCCAGTAATGAAGATATAATTAGTTCGATTCTGAAGCGATACATTCACGTAAGCAAAGGTTGAGTGTTATAGGATATATATATAAGGGTGACAAGAGTGGCCAGCCAGACACTGGTTTCACATAGGGATATACTCCTTCTCTTGTGTAGTTGTGCGGGTAAGAGGAATGAATATTTAATGGTTTTCGGGTACACCGTGAAGGCCCTTTTCTTCGGCTGAACTCGGCCCTATTTCAAGGTACGTAGTGCCTCTATATGACACCAGGCTAGGAACGTAGTGCCATACATCCCACGCGACAGGAGTCCCTCGTATATGACCCCAGGAGACCTCCACCGTCCTAGAGGCAGTGGTAATACTGCCTCTCCGTCTGCTTCACACGTCTCTCCTCTAGATAAAAACTTCACTTGTCCCATCGACAGGGTACAACTCTGGATGCCTCTCATTTTCTTAGTGACCTTGTCCCGCCCAAACCGTCATGACCTGAGACATCTTTGGCTCACCTTCTACAGGCATGGATGGGACATAGACACATCGTGTACTTTTTCACCCGAATTCAACTCACGTTTGTCCTGTTTTGTCCCGTTTGCAATTCTCAAATATTTCGGCTCCCTCTTTCCCTCTTTCCCTCCCTCTATTCCTCCCTACAAACAGAAACATGTGGAAATCAACTTTTCCTTCGTGGAACTCTGCAGATTTCTGGTATATCTTTCTGACGTCATATCATTCATCAGAGGAAATGCCACTGATCGATTTTCGTTTCGTCTTATGTTCGAAAGATTACCATTGGTGTCTGTTCATCCTATCACGTAAACTAGAATCACAGATCCCATACATTGTAAGAATATTTGTGGTCTTACGAGCGTCTTTGACATCTGATGGTGTCAAAGACTTTTCGATTGGTGGTTATAACCTGACGTTGACGGCCTTAATAATGACCCTTCCAGTTGATGGGCCTAAAGCCCCAAATGGCCAACCGAGCAATCAGAGGTATACGTTTTTGTATCTTCCATACTTTCGATAAATGAAGCTCCAGCATTACGAAAAGTTTTGGTCAAACACCTTCCCATTTAGACCTCACGTCCCCGAGACCTCTCTTTTGGCTACTGTTCCCACCTACAGAATCATCCGTGCTCCATACCCTCCAAAGGTAACCAAAGGTAACCAAAAGTAACCGAAGGTAACCAAAAATAGCCAAAGGTAACCAAAGGTCTCTATACTTACACTGCTTGCGTCTCATTCACCTGCTTCTCTCTCCTTCAAATTAATTCACTCGCCAACTGGGAGTTGTTTGCGGACATATGTGACCGCGGACTTGGTAAATACCTCTTTCAATCCCTTTGGGAGCTGGTACAGAAAGGCTTACACCTCCATTTAAGGCGGTCTGCAATGTATTTACCTGTTTCACCTCTTTGTACGCAGCTATTCGTGCAGTGCAGGGAGAGAGTTGTATACTAGTGGGACCCAGTTCTCTCGTGTGGAATTACCTATTTATACTGTACGGGGCAGGGGGGTTCTACGCTCATGGTGCTCCGTCGTTTGAGCTTTCTCTTCTATCATACAACCTTTTAAACTTCAGTATGTTGTCCACATGCACAATATCATCGTTCAGTTTATACCATTCGCCCCATATTCTTATACCAACGAAGAACTTCTTTACATCTGTTCTCTCAAGCTCTTTTCATTTTTGGCGTGATCTTATGTTGTGGACTCTGGGTAGTCTACCCTTGCAACTTTTGAGGACCTGGTCATTGTCTTCGTCATCAAATTAGTTTGCAATAAGTTGGTTATCAGGTCACACTTCTGTTTTTCATGATGGGCAAATCTAAGGCCTCTAAACTCTCCTTGTAACTCAACTCTCTTGATTATGATACTATCTTTGTTGCCCTACCTTGGACCTTTTCTATTAGTTCTTTGTGAGCACAGGAAATTCTCCTTTACACAATTTAAAAACGTTTTGTCTCCATGACTTACCATCTCCATAAGCTTCCCAATTCCCCCCAGTTTCTGTGTTTATGATTGAAGTCTCCACTTATAATCAGTACATTTTCATCCCTGAGAAGTGCATATTTCTTTGCTTCTTGCGCCATCGGGGTTAGTCTTTCATTGTTGTCATTGTGTGTTTGTTCCCGTTCATTAGAATTCTTTGAAGGATTATATATATTATGAACAACACTATGACCACTTCCTTCCTACAGTTCCTCTCCCCGTCAGATAATCTCTCATTTGGTCGTCTTCATATGAAGAGGGCAGGAGGCCTTCCTTCTCCTTGTTTGTCTTCTCTTTCCCTCCTCACTATCAAGCACCCGTCTGGACAGCACAGGTGAGGTCTCATTCCCTCATTAAGATTCATCTCCACAACTTTAGTGATATCATCTGTTATTTTTCCCTCATTCGGTCCTTGAATTCCACTTTTTTTTTTTTCTCACCGTTCGCCTTTAGTCCATCGGCATGTTGTGTGTATCACTTCTAATCTGTCATTTCCATCTCCTAGCATGCCTGACCTGACCTTTCTGTGGTACTGTGGCAGGACTGCTCTGTACACTTGCTTCACTCTCTCTCTCTCTCTCTCTCTCTCTCTCTCTCTCTCTCTCTCTCTCTCTCTCTCTCTCTCTCTCTCTCTCTCTCTCTCTCTCTCTCTCTCTCTCTCCCTCTCTGTTTCCTTACTTCCTTCCTTATTTCTAGGATTCCTAGCTTGCTGAAATACCCCTTGGCTACGTGACTCCAGCATCATTCTCTAACCATTGCTGGTCGTCCTCTTAACATCTTGATGATGACTGTATTGGTCAATTATCCTCCTTATATTTTATCAGAAACACTGCATTTGGCATGTTTATAGCCCCTGGTACTCCTCTGATCAGCATTCCTTCCTTCTCCACCCTCTCTTCTTTGTCTGGAATATGACCGTCCAATCCAATATTCATCAACAATATACACTTTATCAGCCACTCGCTTCACTGGTCTCTTTCATTCTGGTGCCAGCCACTTGCCTATTAAAGTCTTCATTGTCGATTCGTATGACCACCACGTCTCTGGCTTTATGTAGAACCTTTACTCTTGTCAGCAAACTCTGATCCTGAATGCCCTGTAGTTGTTAAAACTTCCATATAATGGACTGTCTCTACTCCACTGATTGTTCTGTCCGTGTCAGTGCATATAGCTGTATCAAACAATATCCTGCGTACTTCTGTTTCACGGTCCTTACGTCTCTCTGTTCCACTACATGAGGCATTGTGTGCTCTGTTGCCCCTCGCTAGTCCCAGAATTTCCCACTTCTTTCTTCTATTGTCACTGATACTGGCGTCTTTCTCATTGGAATTATCTTTTGTTGACATATCTTATTAAAGACATTCAAAGGCAGCTCTTCTGACGTATGGGCCTGATGAATCTCGTTTATTTCCACTGATTACGTTCCTTCTGAACCCACTCAGCCGATTCGATTCTGTATTCATGCACTTTGATTCTATTTTTCACTTCCTTCCCTTAAAACCCTCTCTCATCTCATGATACTCTATGATCTCTTATCTGAATCCTCATTTGTTTACTTCTACCTCAAAGTGCATTAACGTGTGTTTCTATGTCAATCTTTTTCTTAGGATATCCCCAGTGTTATGGTCTCTATTGATTCAGCCTATATATCTCCAATGATTTGTTTTCTCTCAATTATTATAAGCTCCACATCTCCCTCCTCCTTCCTGCATATGGAACTAGTCAGCACCGTGTCTCTGTGGTGTTTTCCCTTGTCTGAATCTTCCTCTAAAGTAGAACTCTGGCTCAGCTTGGCGCTGGACTTATAGTAAAGTAATCTTAGTTCTCAGATGTTAAGTTTCGTCTTGAAGGTGATGAACACGCTCATCCCCCCAACAGTTTTTTTTTTCAAACCTTTGTACTTAGGTAAGGTAACAGATGACCAGTCTTGGGCTTTTGAACGTAGGAAAATGAGGAATCTATTTAGAAAGAAGTTCTGGGTTTAGTTGGTAGATCTTTGAGTTACCTTAAGTCACCTTCTTTTATCCAACATTTCTGTGTACATTTTCCTTAAACAGAGTTCTTAGTTCCTTTATCTCAGTTACTTACATTATCTCCTGGTTCATTATTCTTTCCACGAACTATTCAGAAAGATACTCGACTTTGCCAAACTCCTCATTCTTACATTTTGAAATATCTGGTTCTTCTCACACCCACACTGCTTATTAACCAATCATTCCGGCTCTCAGGGACCCCTTTAAACTCTCTTTTCTCACCCCATACAAGCAGGAGAAGGCCTCGAGAAACTGTAGTCCATCCATTTCTTGACCAGGGGTAGGAGGCACTTCTGTCTTCTCCTTTGTAATTATATATATATATATATATATATATATATATATATATATATATATATATATATATATATATATATATATATATGTATATAATTGCCTATTTTGACTATAATGGGAAGGAGTTTTACATACATGAGGTCCCCATCTCCTTGACTTTCTCTACCATCATACAGTTTTTAAACTGCTTGCTTCCCATATTTAGAATTTCAATATTCAGGTTCTTCCATTCTTTCATAACTACCGTACTGTATAAAATACACTTTTTACATCACTTTGGAAGTAAGGGGAGTGGGGGAGGAATGGGATGTATTTAGGGAATCAGTGATGGATTGCGCAAAAGATGCTTGTGGCATGAGAAGAGTGGGAGGTGGGCTGTTTAGAAAGGGTAGTGAGTGGTGGGATGAAGAAGTAAGAGTATTAGTGAAAGAGAAGAGAGAGGCATTTGGACGATTTTTGCAGGGAAAAAATGCAATTGAGTGGGAGAAGTATAAAAGAAAGAGACAGGAGGTCAAGAGAAAGGTGCAAGAGGTGAAAAAAAGGGCAAATGAGAGTTGGGGTGAGAGACTATCAGTAAATTTTAGGGAGAATAAAAAGATGTTCTGGAAGGAGGTAAATAGGGTGCGTAAGACAAGGGAGCAAATGGGAACTTCAGTGAAGGGCGTAAATGGGGAGGTGATAACAAGTAGTGGTGATGTGAGAAGGAGATGGAATGAGTATTTTGAAGGTTTGTTGAATGTGTCTGATGACAGAGTAGCAGATATAGGGTGTTTGGGTCGAGGTGGTGTGCAAAGTGAGAGGGTTAGGGAAAATGATTTGGTAAACAGAGAAGAGGTAGTAAAAGCTTTGCGGAAGATGAAAGCCGGCAAGGCAGCAGGTTTGGATGGTATTGCAGTGGAATTTATTAAGAAAGGGGGTGACTGTATTGTTGACTGGTTGGTAAGGTTATTTAATGTATGTATGACTCATGGTGAGGTGCCTGAGGATTGGCGGAATGCGTGCATAGTGCCATTGTACAAAGGCAAAGGGAATAAGAGTGAGTGCTCAAATTACAGAGGTATAAGTTTGTTGAGTATTCCTGGTAAATTATATGGGAGGGTATTGATTGAAAGGGTGAAGGCATGTACAGAGCATCAGATTGGGGAAGAGCAGTGTGGTTTCAGAAGTGGTAGAGGATGTGTGGATCAGGTGTTTGCTTTGAAGAATGTATGTGAGAAATACTTAGAAAAGCAAATGGATTTGTATGTAGCATTTATGGATCTGGAGAAGGCATATGATAGAGTTGATAGAGATGCTCTGTGGAAGGTATTAAGAATATATGGTGTGGGAGGCAAGTTGTTAGAAGCAGTGAAAAGTTTTTATCGAGGATGTAAGGCATGTGTACGTGTAGGAAGGGAGGAAAGTGATTGGTTCTCAGTGAATATAGGTTTGCGGCAGGGGTGTGTGATGTCTCCATGGTTGTTTAATTTGTTTATGGATGGGGTTGTTAGGGAGGTAAATGCAAGAGTCTTGGAAAGAGGGGCAAGTATGAAGTCTGTTGGGGATGAGAGAGCTTGGGAAGTGAGTCAGTTGTTGTTCGCTGATGATACAGCGCTGGTGGCGGATTCATGTGAGAAACTGCAGAAGCTGGTGACGGAGTTTGGTAAAGTGTGTGGAAGAAGAAAGTTAAGAGTAAATGTGAATAAGAGCAAGGTTATTAGGTACAGTAGGGTTGAGGGTCAAGTCAATTGGGAGGTGAGTTTGAATGGTGAAAAACTGGAGGAAGTGAAGTGTTTTAGATATCTGGGAGTGGATCTGTCAGCGGATGGAACCATGGAAGCGGAAGTGGATCATAGGGTGGGGGAGGGGGCGAAAATTTTGGGAGCCTTGAAAAATGTGTGGAAGTCGAGAACATTATCCCGGAAAGCAAAAATGGGTATGTTTGAAGGAATAGTAGTTCCAACAATGTTGTATGGTTGCGAGGCGTGGGCTATGGATAGAGTTGTGCGCAGGAGGATGGATGTGCTGGAAATGAGATGTTTGAGGACAATGTGTGGTGTGAGGTGGTTTGATCGAGTAAGTAACGTAAGGGTAAGAGAGATGTGTGGAAATAAAAAGAGCGTGGTTGAGAGAGCAGAAGAGGGTGTTTTAAAATGGTTTGGGCACATGGAGAGAATGAGTGAGGAAAGATTGACCAAGAGGATATATGTGTCGGAGGTGGAGGGAACGAGGAGAAGAGGGAGACCAAATTGGAGGTGGAAAGATGGAGTGAAAAAGATTTTGTGTGATCGGGGCCTGAACATGCAGGAGGGTGAAAGGAGGGCAAGGAATAGAGTGAATTGGAGCGATGTGGTATACAGGGGTTGACGTGCTGTCAGTGGATTGAATCAAGGCATGTGAAGCGTCCGGGGTAAACCATGGAAAGCTGTGTAGGTATGTATATTTGTGTGTGTGGACGTGTGTATGTACATGTGTATGGGGGGGGGTTGGGCCATTTCTTTCGTCTGTTTCCTTCCGCTACCTCGCAAACGCGGGAGACAGCGACAAAGTATAAAAAAAAAAAAAAAAAAAAAAAAAAAAAAAAAAAACATCTTTTCCAGCAAGCTTCTTGTTTTTCATGTCCCAGCCTCTTTCGGAGCACTGTGCCATGTTTGACATATTATAGAAATGATTAAAATTCTTAAAAGTTGTGATTAAGCCACCCGTTTTCTTTAATATATTTATTCATTTTTCGTGGTGGACAAATTCTAGGTTTGTGAATCTTCCCCTGTAACCCAGCTCTGTTAATTCTAGTATTCCATCTTTTGTTGTCTTCCATTAGACATTTTCCCTACTAGTTCTTTGAGCGTATTTGGATGCGGTGACCAAAACGTAAGAAGCATATTCTAGCTTTGGCTTGATGTAGGATGTGAACAGCTTGCTTGATGATTATGTACCACGTACACTTTAAACGCTGTTCTCATGTTTGCCTATTGAGAGTTTGTCATGCTCCTCCAATTGGTGGCTTTGACGTAAGGCTTAGGAACAATATCTAATCTCCTGTGACTTTGTGTGTTAGTGCGAGATAGTGTTCACTGTTGTTGACCCGACTTAATATTCTATATATGTACCGTGTTTACTCATGTGTTTGTACACACACACACACACACACACACACACACACACACACACACACACACAGAGCCGAATGACTGCTTAAATTCAATAAACTTTTTATTATTATTATTATTGTTATTATTATCATTATTATTATTATTATTATTATTATTATTATTATTATCATTATTATTATTATAATTATTATTATTATCATTATTATTATTATTATTATTATTATTATTATCATTATTATTATTATTATTATTATTATTATTATTATCATTATTATTATTATTATTATTATTATTATTATTATTATTATTATTATTATCATTATTATTATTATTATTATTATTATTATTATTATTATCATTATTATTATTATAATTATTATTATTATCATTATTATTATTATTATTATTATTATTATTATTATCATTATTATTATTATAATTATTATTATTATCATTATTATTATTATTATTATTATTATTATTATTATTATTATTATTATTATTATTTTCATTATTATTATTATTATTATTATTATTATTATTATTATTATTATTATTATTATAGTTATTACACACACACACACACACACACACACACACACACACATTCCGACTCAAACTTAAGCCAGGTCCCCATTCATCGACCGGCACTGTTTGGAGACTGGACACTGGTTGTATGTGGGCGGGACAGCTGTAACCACACCTGAACCCATGCAGGCCCGACCCCGAGTGACTGTGTGTGTGTCTGTGTGTGTGTGTGTGTGTGTGTGTGTGTGTGTGTGTGTGTGTGTGTGTATGTGTGTGTGTGTGTGTGTGTGTGTGTGTGTGTGATTTCTAGTTACTATTTGTGCGTTACAGGGAGAGAGTTCTGCGCTCATGTTGCCCCTTCTCTGTACCTTGTGTACAATTGTCACTCTCTCTCTCTCTCTCTCTCTCTCTCTCTCTCTCTCTCTCTCTCTCTCTCTCTCTCTCTCTCTCCTTGAGTAGCACATGAGAAATTCACGTTGATAAAGTGAGTTTTCGCGGCTGTGCCGAGAGAGAGAGAGAGAGAGACTCTGTGGGAGACTCGTGCGTCAGAGCGGCCGTCAGTGAGAAGCGTTTGTTGCTGAAAATAGCAAGGGGGTAAGGGGGTGATTTGATAGGGGGGGGAGGAGGTGGATGGAGAGTTTTACAGTTGTGTTGGAAAGCAAGAGTGTCAATACCCGATCCTTTTTTGTTTTTTCGAGGGCGTTGGGGGGCGGCGTTGGTTGCCGTAGGTGATGACTTGATTCGGGGACACAGAGTGGCCATGGCAATGATTTTGAATCATTTTATCTTTCTTTGGTGTCAGAATATACAGTTATAGACGCGGCTCATGTCCCGAATCTGGTTCCGGTGCCAGGTGGGAGAGGCTACGTTCTCCGACGCGTTGAAGTGAGGGAGGGATGGAGAGATAGAGGCTATCAGCGGGTCGAGGTGGAGTATAGGGAGGTAGGTAGAGCAGTGGTGTAGATAATAAGTCTTATCCGGGAGTTCTATGGAAGACGAAAGGTTAGATAATGGTTGAACCCTTGACTGCTTTTTCCCCCATTGAGTCATGGACTCCAGGAAGCGTTCCAGAGGAGTGGAGGTTAGATAATGGTTGAAACCTTGAGTGCTGCTTTTTCCCCCCATTGAGTCATGGACTCCTGGAAGCGTTCCAGAGGAGTGGAGGTTAGATAATGGTTGAACCCTTGAGTGCTGCTTTTTCCCCCCATTGAGTCATGGACTCCTGGAAGCGTTCCAGAGGAGTGGAGGTTAGATAATGGTTGAACCCTTGAGTGCTGCTTTTTCCCCCCATTGAGTCATGGACTCCAGGAAGCGTTCCAGAGGAGTGGAGGTTAGATAATGGTTGAACCCTTGAGTGCTGCTTTTTCCCCCCATTAAGTCATGGACTCCTGGAAGCGTTCCAGAGGAGTGGAGGTTAGATAATGGTTGAACCCTTGAGTGCTGCTTTTCCCCCCCCCCCCCCCCCCCCCATTGAGTCATGGACTCCTGGAAGCGTTCCAGAGGAGTGGAAGTTTTGCGAGTGCAGCAGCTCCGGTTTTCGGGAAGGGTAACTACATCACTGCCCGGAAGTTGTCGCTGAATTAGCCTGGCGTCCGTTGTCGCTAAACCAACGAAGGCCATCACTCAGGATGGGATTGTCGACCATCTGGGGGAAACCACTGGATGATACACGATTCTCGTCATGGTCTTGGACAGGGTGAAATAGTCATCGGGGAATGATGAGAGTGGGACAGTTGATGTCAGCCATTTGGATTGTCAATGAACGTTCAACAGAGGTCCACAACTGCGCTTGCTTGCAGATTCGGGTCATGTGGTAAAGCTGGGGGTTGTGCTTCGATGGTTGGGAGGTTGGATGACTCGCTTTTGGACGAAGGATGGTGGTGAGTGGTCGGTGCCTCTGAGCGGTTGGACGTGTCAAGTGGTGTACCCCAGGGATTCAGTCCTGGGAGCGGGTGTGTTTCTATGTTGGTGACATTGGTGGTGGGCTGCATTGCGAGATGTCGGGCTTCGCGGAGGATGCTTGGGTTGGAAAATGGCTTTACGACACAAATTGAATGTCTGCCGCTTTAGACGAACATGGACTTGCTGTTGGACTAGGCTCACACTGGCGAGAGAATTTTAATGTTGATAGGTGCAAAGTTTTGCAAAACGGTCATGGAAAGTTATGAAAGCGAGTTGCAATGTTGCATTGTGAATTCTGTTGAGCGACAGGTGGTGAATAGGGAAGGGGAACATGGATGCTAGTGTCTTGATGGCCTGGAGCCGAGTGAATAGTACACGGAAGTAATGTAAGGTCTCTTGGATTCGCTGGTAAAGCTTTCGATTCTAAGTTTCGGGACATTGTCCTCACTCTATGTGACTCACAGACGCGTCCCCATCTTGAATGTTGTGTTCCGTTCTGGCCACCTTACTTGAGAAGGACGTGGAGAGAGAGAGGGAAGGGTGCAGAGGCGGGATGCCGAGGTGGTTCCCGTCTTGGAGGAGAGGGGAAAGTTCAGTAATAGCTGACTCTGTGAATTGAGTTTGTATGGCTGAAAACAAGAGAATGTTTAGAGGTGATCCATTTGGGATGTTCGAGATCATTAAGGGCTTTGATGATCTCGATCTCGAGGGCTAGTTAGGGTTGGTTTCGTCTGATTTCACTTGTAGTAATAGGTATGGACTCGTGAGCAGGCGTTTCGTCTCGAATGAAGCGGGGGGGACTTTTGCTTCAAAACGATTGTTGACATATGGAATGATTTACTGATTAGAACGGTTGAAGACGATGCCATACATTCGTTTTGAGCGTAGGCATTGTTTCCACCTCCATGGCCTTGAGAGTAGTTAACAGGTCTTCGTTCGTCCTTTAAGGATCTGTGTGTCTCTTTGCTCGTGTCACACTGCTCCATGAGTTTCTGTTCACTTCCATTATCACTAGCAGCCTCTGTGGGACCCGATGGTCCGTTGGTGTTTGAATTCATATGTATTGGTATGTTGTAGGAAAGTTAACCATATTTTTCTCTTTGAAATATCTACGTCATTCTTTTCTAACCACAAGTGGTCTGTTGCTGTTTGAATTCCCTTGTATTTCTCTCTCTGTCTCTCCCTACCTCCTATTTCTTTATGGGGTTGTCTTTGCGTAATAAGAAACCCTCGAGATATTCCTTTAAGCATCCTGCCTTTCCAGTAATTTGCAAATAGGGATGATAACAGCGGTAGATTTACTTAGAACTAGATAAGTCCTAGTCTTCTGGAATATGAAAGTGGCTAGGCTGTTATAATTACACTATAGACTTGGGAGATGGAAAGGAAAGTATGGCATGAGATTGTAAACCCTTACGTAGCGTTGATAAATGCTGAGGGACTTGTGAGATAGAATAACAACGTAGTAGTCAAAGCAGAACATTTAAGGGTATATTTCTCTTAAGGCCGCCTTGGATCGAACGCATAGGTTCGAATCCTGGATTTGGCAGTCGGTCCACAGTCAACCCAGCTCTTCATCCACCTCTATAGTTTGGTCGAAAAGTTGGGTACCTGGCTCAGGCTAGGGTATATATATATATATATATATATATATATATATATATATATATATATATATATATATATATATATATATATATATGTAGCGTATATTTGCGTGTGTGGACGTGTGTATGTACATGTGTATGGGGGGGGGGGGGTTGGGCCATTTCTTTCGTCTGTTTCCTTGCGCTACCTCGCAAACGCGGGAGACAGCGACAAAGTATAAAAAAAAAAAAAAAAAAAAAAATATGTAGCGTTAATGGGATAGCCTTGATTAGGGCCTCAGTTGCCCATGCCGTCTCATCTAACATTAAAACGAAAAAGGTTGCAGTTTTCAGAACCTTCAGTGAGGTATGAGATCACAACTGTAGGCAAGACTGGTGTCTATAACATAAGATGATTCCACAAGCGGCCGCTGAGGTGCATATGACACGAGAAGTTAGGAAGATAAAAGGATCAGAATCTTTATTCTTAGGGTCATGAAAGCTTCATGAAGGGGATTTTTGCCTTTATCGATTGTGTTCCTTTCCGGAAAGTATCACTGGAACGCTAGCATTACTTTATTAATTGACCCGTCATATAATAAAATCACTGAAAATCTTTGATCACAACACGCCAACCCTCTTTCCTGGCCTGTCTGTCTAACTGTCTGTCAGCATAAATAAAGAATATCATCGTGATACAATAGATATCACAAGGATCACAGCTAGGATTATAGACTGGTACACCGTTATCAAAGGAAGGTCGAAGTTATGAATAACACAAGATTAATCCAAAAAGTAAAGGGATAATAGGAAAGGATTAGATGATTTTTGAAATACACTAAAGACGACGTGAATAGATTCACTGTTATCATCATGATTAGCGCGAATAAGAGGGTAGATTGAATATGTTATAAGGGGAAAAGGTATTTCATTAAACTCTCAACAAGTCTTTTTTGGCTTGTGTCGTCTGCTGGGGCAGTGTGGCAGAATGTGAGAGTGCAGTAATAGCGGCAAATAACGGAGGGTCAGCTGCGATGGCCAATTACATGTGAATCTAACACGCCGATGGCCAATTACATGTGGATCTAACACGCTAATGACCAATTACATATGAATCAAACACGCCGATGGCCAATTACATGTGGATCTAACACGCTAATGACTAATTACATGTGAATCTAACACGCCTATGGCCAGTTACATGTGAATCTAACACGCCGATGGTCAATTAGATATGACTCTAACACGCCAATGGCCAATTAGATATAAACCTAACAAATCGAGTGAGACAATATGTGGCTAAGCCCTCTCTCTGCATCCTCCTTTTGGGCTGGTCGATGAATAGGTGTCCTTGTCTAAGTTTGGAGTATATATATATATATATATATATATATATATATATATATATATATATATATATATATATATATATATATATTTTTTTTTTTTTTTTTCTTTTTTGCTTTGTCGCTGTCTCCCGCGTTTGCGAGGTAGCGCAAGGAAACAGACGAAAGAAATGGCCCAACCCACCCCCATACACATGTATATACATACGTCCACACACGCAAATATACATACCTACACAATTTTCCATGGTTTACCCCAGACGCTTCACATGCCCTGATTCAACCCACTGACAGCACGTCAACCCCGGTATACCACATCGATCCAATTCACTCTATTCCTTGCCCTCCTTTCACCCTCCTGCATGTTCAGGCCCCGATCACACAAAATCTTTTTCACTGCATCTTTCCACCTCCAATTTGGTCTCCCACTTCTCCTCGTTCCCTCCACCTCCGACACATATATCCTCTTGGTCAATCTTTCCTCACTCATTCTTTCCATGTGCCCAAACCATTTCAAAACACCCTCTTCTGCTCTCTCAACCACGCTCTTTTTATTTCCACACATCTTTCTTACCCTTACGTTACTTACTCGATCAAACCACCTCACACCACACATTGTCCTCAAACATCTCATTTCCAGCACATCCATCCTCCTGCGCACAACTCTATCCATAGCCCACGCCTCGCAACCATACAACATTGTTGGAACCACTATTCCTTCAAACATACCCATTTTTGCTTTCCGAGATAATGTTCTCGACTTCCACACATTCTTCAAGGCTCCCAGAATTTTCGCCCCCTCCCCCACCCTATGATCCACTTCCGCTTCCATGGTTCCATCCGCTGCCAGATCCACTCCCAGATATCTAAAACACTTTACTTCCTCCAGTTTTTCTCCATTCAAACTTACCTCCCAATTGACTTGACCCTCAATTATATATATATATATATATATATATATATATATATATATATATATATATATATATATATATATATATATATTATATATATAATTGTATACAACGATGGTCAGAATTAGGGCATACCATTGCCTGTGTCGTCTCAACTTCAATGAATAGAATGAAAGAGATGTATTATTATTATTATTGTTATTAATATTATTATTATTATTATTATTATTATTATTATTATTATTATTATTATTATGAGTATTATTTAATTTTTAATTGGTAGGGAATCTACCACAGCATAAAAGTGGCGTCCTGTGAATGCAAAAGGTATTCAAGATGATGTAAAAGAGTCGTATGATTAATGGCACCAAAGGCTTTTGAGGACCCCCCAAAATAGAGCGAGAACGTGTCTCTGGTCACGTCGCGTCTTGTAGATGAAGTCAGCGAAGTGTGATCCAGGCTGGCTGGACGTTTCAGCTCTTAAACCCGTATTTAACACTCGGCGAGGGAGTGGTGGTTATTCATATTACATGACCTGGTGATATGCTCATTTCCTAACGTTGATTTCGTTTCTGTTAAGACTAAGAAGGATGAGTGTCGATCGAGAGATGATGTTTTCTTCTTTTTGTTGCTGAAGGTTCCAGTCATGGACAGAAGTCCACATCATCAAGGCCTGGGTCTTAATTAGAATATAGAGAGAATTATGAAACGGAAGAAGAAGAGACAAAGGGGAGTATATTTACGAATTTTTGAGAAAGGGAAAGACATGTCTTTTGAAATGTGCCAGGTCATAGTTATTGGGAAAGATATGAGAAGGTAGAGAGATCCAAAGCTTCGAGGTGTAGGGAAAGAAACAGTTATCAAAACGGCCTACGCTTGAGTTGCCGATGGCCACACAGTAATCATGTGACACAGCAAAGAAACAGTTATCAAAACGGCCCACGCTTGAGTTGCCGATGGCCACACAGTAATCATGTGACACAGCAAAGAAACAGTTATCAAAACGGCCCACGCTTGAGTTGCCGATGGCCACACAGTAATCATGTGACACAGCAGCTTGCCAAGCAGCACTGCGCGGTCTAGGTAGTGGTTGGGGGGGCCACACAAGCAAAGGGATTTTACATTTACGTGTAGAAACTATTTTGCCAAACGTCATCTGCTTTGTAAACGTTATCCATTTCTGTTGAAGGTATTAGGAAGGTGGGTTGGGTGAGGCTGCTGTTACAATCATCTGTAGTCATCTAGGGCTACACTCGGCGAAACATACTGACACTCTCGAGATGTCTTCATCGGGGGTATTTCTCAGTGCCTTCTTCTTCACCTTCCTTAACTGTGGGGAAAGGCTAAACCATAAGAAAACGGGTCGTGGCTGTGGTGTAAATGCATCAAAATATTTAACGATCCGTTGTGACTGTTCAGCATCATAAACAATACTGGCCATTAAATACACTGGCCATTGATCCAGGATATTTACTTTCCCCGTCATCATAGAGCACACACTGTTTGGAGTTCATGATGATGCATTTGCCTTAGATAGGAGGGCCAGTTATTTTCCATGTGGGTTTTGAAATGCGCAAATACGCACAGTCCAGTTGATCATATTACGATATTTTCTGAAATGCGTGCCCTTGGATACCAGAGGCCAAAGAGGAGGGAGTAAAGCCGTATTTACAGTCGATGTCTTTATTTGAAAGGAATACACTTTTCCTTGTGGGTCGCGAAGTCTTCACGAAAATGATTTTGCCTTCGTCCTGTGTGGGTGTTACTTTACAGAAAGTGTCAATGGAGCGCTAGCATTACACCTCTTTATAGATCGGATGTATGATGTATATATATATATATATATATATATATATATATATATATATATATATATATATATATATCACTAGAATCTTGATCACAACATATCTCCTCTCTTTCTCTATGCCTCTCTGTCTGTTCTGTTTGTACGTCGATCGGTCTCTCTCTCTCTCTCTCTCTCTCTCTCTCTCTCTCTCTCTCTCTCTCTCTCTCTCTCTCTCTCTCTCTCTCTCACACACACATAGATTACTCACAGTGCGAGGGAGACACGTACCCAAAAGAGAAGATTTGATGCTACTGTGAAAAACTATTTTTTTTTCTTTTTTTTTAACTGACCTGAAATAATCGTTCGATTACAAAGATCAGCTAGGAGATAATAAGGTAAATAAGAGGAGAATCTCTAGCGAAACCGAGCACCCTAGGTGAATTAGAAAACCACCTGTAACTGTACTAGGTTACAGGTAGGGGAGGTTCTGTAATCCGCTGAAGCCACGGTAATGTGGGCAAATACACGATGAAGGTGTGCTAAAAATGTGGATCTAAACCGTGCAGTATTTTCTAAAGGATTCCTTCCCATCGAGCTGTGGACGATGGTATATTGGATACAAAATGATTGATGGATGACGGTGTTCAGACGATATTGGCTCCTTAATAAATACACCAGTATCCTTTCAGGGTTATAAGAGAGAATGGAATATAGTTTCTTTTTCGTTTTTCTTTCAAACTATTCGCTATTTCCCGCGTTAGCGAGGTAGCGTCAAGAACAGAGGACTGGGCCTTTGAGGGAATAACCTCGCCTGGCCCTCTTCTCTGTTCCTTCTTTTGGAAAATTAAAAAAAAAAAAACGAGAGGGGAGGATTTCCAGTCCCCCGCTCCCTCCCCTTTTAGTCGCCTTCTACGACACGCAGGGAATACGTGGGAAGTATTTTTTCTCCCCTATCCCCAGGGATATAATATATATATATATATATATATATATATATATATATATATATATGCTTAATGGTGATAATTTCCTTTGAGTGGTCATTAAAATTGAAGTGGTTTGTTCAGTGTTTCTGAAAGTAACACTACATTTCTTTATTCTGTCTAATTATGACTTGATGACTGTTTCGCGCTTCAGCGAGGTAGCGCTAGGGATAGGAGAGAACGAATTCTTCTCACGTATTCTCTGCTGGTCGTAGACGACTAAAAGGGAGAGGGGGGAGGGGGGCTTAAAATCCCCCCATCCCGTTTTTTACTTTTTCAAAAAATAAAAAAAAAGGGGGGGAACAGAGAAAAGGGCCAGGTGAGGATATTCCCTGTAAGGCTCAGTGTTTTTTCTTTTATTGTTTCTAAATCATTAGTGGTGGTTTAATCTGCCTAGATAATTTTTTTTTTGCCCATCTGCCAAATGTGCCTCGAAAATGAACTCCCTCATATTTTCATATTTTACTTTCATATTTAATTTTCAATTTCATATTTAATTTAATTTTCATATTTATTTAAACATATTTTCAAAAAGGTGTCACTTGTTTTGATAATGTCCAGAGCAACATACGACGGCTGGTGGCACCTGTATGCCCTTCAGGAACATGGAAGACACAACTGATTTTAATTTTCTTAAACTTGAAATGTAAAATTAGTGAACGTACGAATTGGAATTTGTCTCCTTTTTTTATACACTGGCGGCTACAAGTCCTCATTATCCCCTGTTAATCATGACATCTGAAAAGGGAATCTGATTATCACTCCACCATGAATTGGACGAAGTCATTCCAATCGTCATGTTTTGAGAGGAATGAATTAGAATTTCTGTCTGTGAAGCAAATAGAAAACATGTCATAGACATATATCGTAACCACATTTGCTTGTGGAAAGATTATTTGGGCAGTAATGCACTTTCAACGTTTTCTATGGATAGATTAGTTAGAAAAGGAGATGCAGAGTTTCCCATAGCCATACGATATATTTGTTTATTTGTTTATGATAAGCTCCTTTCGTGATGCAAACATTATCGTCCTCAACACAGACATTCACTAGCTGAGTATACATTTTTTTCCTAGTTGTTACGTTCAATTGTAAAATGTCATCTTGGGAACTGTTTCCTTCAAAACATCAATAGTTCCATCAACTTCCATCGAAGCTGCTTGCTTTTCATCTTCTCAAAACTTTCGTGAAATTACTTTGAAATACACTTTTTTTTTTCTCTCCCAGGGATTGCTAGAATTCAAAGAACTAATCATGCGTCCATATTGGAAGATCAGAACTGATTTCAATGTCCATATCAGACTTTCCTGGTTGAATTCATTGCATTATTTGGTTGACCTTTTCAGCCAGATGTTGTGATGGGTTCGCCCTGAAATATCCTGTGTCAATAGTGAGGTCTATTATGGAATCGATATTAGTGTTGATATATATATATATATATATATATATATATATATATATATATATATATATATATATATATATAGTGCATATAAGCGGTCACTTTCATAGACCTAACACGTAGAAGGTCCTGGGTTCGAATCCTTGCTGTTGGAGGGCATGATATATATATATATATATATATATATATATATATATGTATATATATATATATATATATATATATATATATATATATATATATATATATATATTATCCCTGGGGATAGGGGAGAAAGAGCTCTTCCCACGTATTCCCTGCGTGTCGTAGAAGGCGACTAAAATCTTAGGGAGCGGGGAGCTGGAAATCCTCCCCTCCCGTTTTTACTTTTCCAAAAGAAGGAACAGAGAAGGGGGCCAAGTGAGGATTTTCCCTCTTAGGCTCAATCCTCTGTTCTTAACGCTACCTCGCTAACGTGGGAAATGGCGAATATGTATGAAAACAATATGTATATATGTATATGTGTTACCAAGCTTTGCCTGCAACAGGTTACACCATTGGTGAAAACACACCTTTGGCGAGGATGTTTTAAATGTTAATACAGTCTCGTCATTGAACTTCTCACTCTAAAGGATTCTACATTTCCCTGCTCCTGGAAGCAACGCAGCCTCGGGCTGCGGTGGCCTTTTGAAAGCTCCAGAGTAACACCGTGACTCTTTCGTAGAAATTAGTCGTAGGATTTGAGAAAAGTGGCCAGAAAAATAAGCTCATAAACCTCAAGTATTCGACTTTATGTCAGACCATTAACAAGATTAATATTCCTGATACACAGTCCAAAGCTTGGAATTTCGAAATTTTTTTTTCCGGCGAGTTTTCATATGTAAGTGTTTCACGTGTATATGTGAATTACTACGACACACACACACACACACACACACACACACACACACACACACACACACACACACACACACACACACACTTTTCGCCCTCTCTTTCGATCTCTCTTTCCACACATTACTCAGTACTCCCAGAATCTTCGCCCCCTCACCCACCCTATGAGTTACTTAGGCTTCCATGGGTTCATTCCCTACGGTGTATCTCAGGGATGTAAAACACTCCACCTCCTGCATGTATTCTACGTTCAAACTCAAACTTCAAATAATGTTTCTTTGCGCTGCTTAACTTAATATCCTTGTTTGAATTCGCATTTACTCTCCTCCTCCTCCCTTCATACAACACATACTAAACTTTGCAGTTGCTTAATCGAAACTGCCACCAGTACAGTGTTATCAGCATACAGCAGCTTGTGATTGTGCGTATCTATATTCATATATATATATATATATATATATATATATATATATATATATATATATATATATATATATATATATAATTTTTTTTTTTTTTTTTTTTTGCTTTGTCGCTGTCTCCCGCGTTTGCGAGGTAGCGCAAGGAAACAGACGAAAGAAATGGCCCAACCCACCCCCATACACATGTATATACATACGTCCACACACGCAAATATACATACCTACACAGCTTTCCATGGTTTACCCCGGACGCTTCACATGCCCTGATTCAATCCACTGACAGCACGTCAACCCCGCTATACCACATCGATCCAATTCACTCTATTCCTTGCCCTCCTTTCACCCTCCTGCATGTTCAGGCCCCGATCACACAAAATCTTTTTCACTCCATCTTTCCACCTCCAATTTGGTCTCTCTCTTCTCCTCGTTCCCTCCACCTCCGACACATATATCCTCTTGGTCAACCTTTCCTCACTCATTCTCTCCATGTGCCCAAACCATTTCAAAACACCCTCTTCTGCTCTCTCAACCACGCTCTTTTTATTTCCACACATCTCTCTTACCCTTACGTTACTTACTCGATCAAACCACCTCACACCACACATTGTCCTCAGACATCTCATTTCCAGCACATCCATCCTCCTGCGCACCACTCTATCCATAGCCCACGCCTCGCAACCATACAACATTGTTGGAACCACTATTCCTTCAAACATACCCATTTTTGCTTTCCGAGATAATGTTCTCGACTTCCACACATTTTTCAAGGCTCCCAGAATTTTCGCCCCCTCCCCCACCCTATGATCCACTTCCGCTTCCATGGTTCCATCTGCTGCCAGATCCACTCCCAGATATCTAAAACACTTTACTTCCTCCAGTTTTTCTCCATTCAAACTCACCTCCCAATTGACTTGACCCTCAACCCTACTGTACCTAATAACCTTGCTCTTATTCACATTTACTCTTAACTTTCTTCTTCCACACACTTTACCAAACTCAGTCACCAGCTTCTGCAGTTTCTCAAATGAATCAGCCACCAGCGCTGTATCATCAGCGAACAACAACTGACTCACTTCCCAAGCTCTCTCATCCCCAACAGACTTCATACTTGCCCCTCTTTCCAAAACTCTTGCATTTACCTCCCTAACAACCCCATCCATAAACAAATTAAACAACCATGGAGACATCACACACCCCTGCCGCAAACCTACATTCACTGAGAACCAATCACTTTCCTCTCTTCCTACACGTACACATGCCTTACATCCTCGATAAAAACTTTTCACTGCTTCTAACAACTTGCCTCCCACACCATATATTCTTAATACCTTCCACAGAGCATCTCTATCAACTCTATCATATGCCTTTTCCAGATCCATAAATGCTACATACAAATCCATTTGCTTTTCTAAGTATTTCTCACATACATTCTTCAAAGCAAACACCTGATCCACACATCCTCTACCACTTCTGAAACCACACTGCTCTTCCCCAATCTGATGCTCTGTACATGCCTTCACCCTCTCAATCAATACCCTCCCATATAATTTACCAGGAATACTCAACAAACTTATACCTCTGTAATTTGAGCACTCACTCTTATCCCCTTTGCCTTTGTACAATGGCACTATGCACGCATTCCGCCAATCCTCAGGCACCTCACAATGAGTCATACATACATTGAATAACCTTACCAACCAGTCAACAATACAGTCACCCCCTTTTTTAATAAATTCCACTGCAATACCATCCAAACCTGCTGCCTTGCCGGCTTTCATCTTCCGCAAAGCTTTTACTACCTCTTCTCTGTTAGTGAAAGAGAAGAGAGAGGCATTTGGACGATTTTTGCAGGGAAAAAATGCAATTGAGTGGGAGATGTATAAAAGAAAGAGACAGGAGGTCAAGAGAAAGGTGCAAGAGGTGAAAAAAAGGACAAATGAGAGATGGGGTGAGAGAGTATCATTAAATTTTAGGGAGAATAAAAAGATGTTCTGGAAGGAGGTAAATAAAGTGCGTAAGACAAGGGAGCAAATGGGAACTTCAGTGAAGGGCGCAAATGGGGAGGTGATAACAAGTAGTGGTGATGTGAGAAGGAGATGGAGTGAGTATTTTGAAGGTTTGTTGAATGTGTTTGATGATAGAGTGGCAGATATAGGGTGTTTTGGTCGAGGTGGTGTGCAAAGTGAGAGGGTTAGGGAAAATGATTTGGTAAACAGAGAAGAGGTAGTAAAAGCTTTGCGGAAGATATATATATATATATATATATATATATATATATATATATATATATATATATATATATATATATATATATATATATATACGTATATATATATATATATATATATATATATATATATATATATATATATATATATATATATATATATATATATACGTATATATATATATATATATATATATATATATATATATATATATATATATATATATATATATATATATATATATATATGTGTGTGTGTGTGTGTGTGTGTGTGTGTGTGTGTATGTATGTATTTTTTTGGGATTATCCTGTTAAATTTAAAGCACTCTAGTAGGCCAGTATTACTTAGGCAACCCCATAGATAGGAAGCTCCCCGTTTTCTATGACAAAGAAAACGACCCTACACTTATTCGTAAACTCTTTAATTTGTTCGTTTGCGATACGGCTTTAAAGACCCTGAACAGTATATGCAATACGAGACGGCACTGCTGCGTATGTATAGATTCTCATTTTCGCGTGTCTATATTTTACGTTTTGTCTGTGGAATTCATAAAAAGGATTGTGTTTTATAAAGAATCGCTTTCAGAGTGAATGATTTTTTTTTTTCTGGTGTTTGAAATAGTTCAAACAGTTCTTCAGTTTTATTTTCTTTGTATGATATGTTTGTAACATTTAAACAGAAGGGTATTAAATATCTCCTAATATTTTTGTTTTTTCACTGGTTGTAACTATGATTAGAATGTTACCACAAAATCTATGGTCCGGAAAAACTGACCAAGTAATTTCTACCTGACGGGTTCGTATCCCATTTCCCTCGATGGGAGTTGGGAGTCTTGAAGATGGCATAGATTGAGACTATTGTATTGGTCATCTTCCGTTTCTCTCATGGATTTATTACTGGTCAAGGTTCAAGTGGCGATCCTCACTCAGGTATAGGTAGTAGTAACCTCATATTTCGTCACGTCCATCTTGAACCCTCTACTGTAGGTCATACGACTTTTCCAGCAGTATTGATCTCAAATACTCATACAGGCAACATCTGCGCTTACATGTCCATCCAGCCTTACAGTTCCCAGTGGGCTGCCTTTGTTCTTCGCTGAGGTCCTCATACCTCTTTCCCCCCTCCTCATTTCAGGCCTCATTCCTCACAATAGTTAGCCTCCGTCCTTCGCCAGAGGCCTCATGCATCTCATATTCCCCAGTATATGTGGCCTGTATCATGCGAGGAAGCTGTGGATTTTAATTTGCTCCAGTTGACGTCAGTTCTGCCAGCACTGACATCTCCGCCATTCTTTGCGTCCATCATTAAGTCACTTCGTCGTCGCTAAACGAATCTTCGTTTAACTCATTCGATTAATTAATTCTTAGTGAAACATTGATTACAGTGTAGATGCCATGCTAATAGTCATTTTAACTATAGACTTACCTTTTCTTTTGTATTGGTTCGTCTTCAAGACGTATCATGAATTCGTTGCCGAAGTGGGTACTAGACTTCGCTGTCCACACTTGACCCTGCAACGTGCAATACTTGCTTCCCTTCTCATTGACGACGGTGTACACGTATAGAGATTCCAAATCAGTTGCCTATACTTAGCTTAGATTCGCCAGACCTTCCTGCCGTATGGTGTATATAAGGTCAAGTATATAAGGTCTTGGATCATCTTTACGTCCAACCGCGCTTGACTTGCACTTTTGTAGCCCTCTTCTCCACTCACTTGTTTCTCTCACCTGCCTCAAAGCTCTGGCGTTCGCTCATTCACTCGGTCGCTGGCAACTGTTTGCTGACATAGTTGACCGCGCCCTAGGTAAACACACCTCTCATTCACTGGCGGCTGCTTATGTACGGAGACTGGCATCGGATGTGAGTCTCTCTCTCTCTCTCTCTCTCTCTCTCTCTCTCTCTCTCTCTCTCTCTCTCTCTCTCTCTCTCTCTCTCTCTCTCTCTCTCTCTCTCTCTCTCTCTCTCTCTCTTTCTCTCTCTGACACTATGCTAGGGGCGTGGGTTTGTTTTTATCTGCTGTGCGATAGTGGATGTATATATGTTTGTGCTTAGTCTCATATTTTGCGATATAGAAAAGAAGAATTTACGCTTGTATTGCTCCATCTTGGAACTTAAGTTTGCTCACCAGCAGTTAGCGTCAAGGAATAGACGACTGAGTTCTTAAGGATGATATATATATATATATATATATATATATATATATATATATATATATATATATATATATATATATATATATATGCCTAAGCCAGGTACCCAGTTTATCGACACCAACCCCGTAGGGAAGGATGAACAGCTGGATTGACTGTGGACCACCTGCCGCAATCAGGATTCGAACCTACGAACTCGACGCTGGGCGGCCCATGAATGCGTCATGGTTAGCGACCCTAACCACTACACCACGGAAGTCCTCAACATATGGTTTCCGCTCATTAACAGCCAATGAGGCTCCTTCATCTTCTGGATTGTGTCTGCATCCGAATGTGTTTCACTCAGGCTATGGTAAGTGCATTACCGAGTGACATGTCCAGATGGAGGTATTCCCGAGTAGATAGGTAGAACCTTTCACTTCAGTTTGAAACTACTGTGTGACTATCCTCTTGACCTCGAGCCTTGTCATCTAAGTCTTATCACATGAAAGGCATAATCGTGGTGAAAGAACGAAGGCAGCAGCAGCAGAAGCGGCAGCATCAGCGCCACCTTTGACATAGTGATGGAGCTGCCAAGAGGAGTAGTGATGGAGCTGTCATGATCAGTGTTGGAACTTCAGACTAAAGCTGATCGCGCTGGAAGGAAGACCTCAAGTCAGCGCGGTGGTGTAAGCGATCGGCTCGGGCCTTCCCCCTCCCTGACGTCAGAGGTGCGCGGTGACGGAGGCCATGAGGCTGAAGTGATGTAACAGCTGTTGAGGGAGGGAAGGAGGGAGGGACTGGGGGATGGTGGGTGGGAGGGAGATAGGGAGGGAAGGGGGAATGGGGCGCTGCTCCTGCCAGTGACGTTAACCGCGGGAGAACTAAGGCCTCGGGGTGGGAGGGTGCATTGGATTGTGTCTGCCGGCGAGAAGGAGGCGGCGGGCGTAGTGGTAAACTACACCACAAAAGGTAGGAACTCTGCCGTTGGTGAAGTGGCTTGGTGAAGAAGGGTTCTTTAAGAACAGGCTCGGGATGGTGGTTTTTTCCAGAATCGTCATACGTTATGATACACGCCTTTGCCATTCAAGCACTCGCTGTAAACGGGTGTTCTTGTCTTTTGTCTGTCTTCCATGTGAATGGCTGGAACTCTGGAAGGTTGGTGTCTCACCAAGATGCTGGAACTCTGCAAGGTTGGTGTCCCATCGAAGCGCTGGAACGCTAAAACACTTGTGTTCCACTGAAGTGCTGGAACTCTGGAACATCAGTGTCTCACTGAAGTGCTGGAACGCTGGAACATTCGTCCCCCACTGAAGTGCTGGAACTCTGGAACATTAGTCACAAACTGAAGTACTGGAACGCTGGAACATTGGTATCTCACCGGAGTCACCACGTAAAACTTAGTCGCCGTGGGACACTGGATGCGTTCAGTGGCTTCATTAGGCATTATTCATACGACTTGACTTGGAGTCTGTTTAAGGAAGAGGCTCAGAGGCAGAAATAGTTACGCGAAAACACCAAAACTAAGAATGATCAACAACTGAGGCATTATTCCAGTCCACACAGAGGCCTTCAATTCAGACATGATTAACGAGAGTAGAGCATTCTTGGCCACACAGGCAAACTTTGTATCTAAATTAACGTCCACTTTGGCCAAATATGTCCTGTGGCACTGGCTACAAGGAATTTTTTTAAACGCCATGATTATCTTCTTGAGCTTTTCTTTAGCATACATCGACAAGAATGCTACCCATGTTACTGGAGTACTCAAAAACTATGTACAGTTATTATTGGTACATCATTCCCTTTCTGTGTTGTACGTGGAGGGAGTATTACCCTGGTAGGGCCTCATCTCTTGAACGTTCTCTGTTGTCATTATAAACATAAATTTACGTGCGTTGTCTACAGTAACCACGTTCTCAGTCGTTCTGTTCCATTTACCCACCACTTTCTTAGATATTATTTGGACGTTTCTTGCTTTATGTTACGTTCTCTGGTTGTTCTATCGCTACATTTCTCGAAGACTTGTTCTAAACCGACCACGGAATGGATCTTTTCCAATAACTTAAATAAAAGCTGTAATCAGGTCACCCTTCACTGTTATCTCTTACAATGTGGGCAGATTTAAAGCCTCTTCCAGGAACTTTGCTCCTTAATTTTGGTGCTATCTTTGTTGCCCTTCTTTGGACACGCACTGTTAGCTATTTGTGCTTATTTAGGTGTGGTGACTCAAATTTAAGAAGCATCTTCTGATTTTTGCCATATGTAGGATATGACCAGCTTGCCAAGTATTTCCTTATCCAGATACTTGAAGGCTTTTCTGTTATTTGCCAGAAGACGACTTTTTTCCTAAACTTTTCTCCTAATGTAAGAACCTGGTGATAAGTTAGAGTGTATGTTGATCCTGAAGCTTATTTCCTGCTAGATGATAATCATATATTAAGATTTTTGACCATTAACCTCCTGAGTGGTTAGGGGATTTAACACTGTGAAAGTTTGTTTTGATCACATTGGTTGATTTGCTTAAGATATTCTAGCTTTTTAATTAGCATCAGATGGTGATTCATTCGTGTTCCAAATAATGTGGGTTACTGATTCTTAGGACTGATAGAAATAAACCCAAAAGAATACTTTTCTTCGTTACTTCAGTATAATTGCCGACACAGATGTGAAAAACAGCCTGAGTGAGTAGGTGAGGAGGTGCATTTTACTTTATTTCTCTGCCTCTACCACGAAAATGATTATGACCACAGGAAACCAGTACTATCCTTGAGCAGATACCCTCACCAGGAACCATCCATCACGCCCTCTGTTATCTGTATATTCCATGTGCAACAACGCTGCTCTGTCAACACAGTTGGGTGTGCCTCATGGCTCCAGTCTTAACTAAGAGGCTAGGCATTTCTCGTCCACGTACAACACAGAACCTCACCACCACTTAGTACAGGTTTATCCTTGCCATAGCTTCACTCACCTTTTTTTTGTTCCACTCGAACCACAGTTCCACCCAAGCCGCTGTTCCACCTAGTTCACATCTACAGTAAAGTTCCACCTACACTGCAACTCCACCTACACCACACCGTAACATAGGTGTATCAACATATACGACAATTCCACCCGTATCACTGGTCCGTCCACATCACTGGTCCACCCAAGCCACTTGTCCACCTAGAGAACTATCCACTCACATCAGCTGTTGACTCGTGTCACTGGCTCCCTCACATCACTGATCACGTCAACCACACCCATTGCTCCACCTCAACACTGCTCCACCTATAACAATATTCCACCCCTCATCACTCCTCAAACGCCACCACTTTGACCCACCACTGCAATGTTGCGTCCACCCTCACCACCCCTCATTCATAACGCTGCTTTAACCTCATCGTTGCTCCGCTCGTACTGCAACTCACCGTATCCTAGTGCTCACCTCCGGCACTCTCGCTTTTATCCACACCAGTGCTCTACCAACAACGCTCTGCTCTGCCCCCAAAACGTTTCGGCGTTTCTATACCTCAAGCTCATACATGCGGTGTATTTGCTATGCTCGCTCCCATGTTACGTTGAGATCACGGATCTGTGTTGCTCGCTCTTCTGTTTTACCCCGAGACCACACCGCTCAGTGTCAGACGTCGCTATCGACCATCAATAATTGTATACCTCAGTCACACTTGACATTACTTCACCACTCATACGATTGTTGTGTTTACACTTATGATTCTCGAGGTTCATCTCTCTCCTGACATCACTACTGTTCCACTTGAACCACTGGTCCACCTGTACTCCTCCCATACTGCTCTCCCATTTGCATACCACTTATATCACCTCAGATTCCACCTACACCACCTCCTTGCCGTACCTGGTGTCTATAATTCATGCAACTAATCCTCAGCTGTCCTCTCACCGCCGTTCGGGCCAAATCAATGATCTCCACACACCGTGGCCTTTGCACCAGAATCACTCCTCGTCTCACTCCACTCTTCCTCCCACGTAGGTCTTCCACCCACGCCGCAGCTCCTCCTCACGCATCAGCTTTCCCTCAACTTTCCACATCACTATGCATTTCTCACACCACCATTCCAACCGCATTACTGCTCTCATAACACCCGATAATCTAGCCCCCATCCACCGTTCCTCCCACATCACCATTCTGCCCCACACATCACCACTTTCTCAACGTCGATATTCCAGCCACACCCACTGCTCTTCCCACACCACTGCTCCCTCCACGCCATCACTCTGCCCATAGCACCTCTAGATGGAGACCGTAGACACATCCACAGCCATCACACAAACGCTGCCTCAACACAACACGGCTGCTGTTTATATGGAAATTCTGTTTTTCTTGGTCTCCTTCGGGCGTTTTGCATATTCCTTTCCCTCCTCCTCCTCCTCTTCTTCTTCCTCCTCCTCCTCCTCCTCCTCCTCCTCCTCCTCCTCCTCCTCCTCCTCCTCCACCTCCTCGCTGGTTCTCTGTTGTGACTCGTCTGTCATCTTTTCGTATGTATGAGCTCTGGATACACTGAAGAAAGCCAAGTGACATTGTCTTTTTGCAACAGGCTCAGTTTCTACCGTTCCACGACTTGTACTTTTTCTACCACTGTTCCATCCTTACTGATCACTTACTGGTCTTCCATCCCGGCTACTGTTCCATCCTTAATACTTCTCCATCTCGACTACTATTCCACGTTTGATACTTCTCCATCCATATTTTTCCTCATTTTCTGTTTTTGTATCATCTACACCACTATTCACTCCACACTAAAGGTTCGATCATTATCGCTTCTCCATCCCAACAACTGTTCCATCCCTACCACTGTTCCATGGTCACCACTGTCCCAATATTTTTCCACTGTTCCATTAGCATTATTGTTTCCTTCCACCACTGATCCATCCAAACCATTGTTCAGTCTCCTCCACTTTTCCATCCTTGCCACTCTTTGATCTTCGTCACTGTTCCATCATCAACGTTTCTCTTCCAACCATACTGCAGTCTCCAACGTTCCACTCATATTGTTTCCATCAGCGTTTCTGTATTCCAATCATATTGCTTCCATCAACGTTTCTGTTCCTCTTATATTGCTTCCAGTAACGTTTCTTTTCCACTTTTATTGCAGTCATCAACGTTTTTGCTCCAGACACATTGCTTCCTTCAACTCCTCAGTTCCACCCATATTGCATATGGTGAAAATCAAATTTCTACATCATTATATATATATATATATATATATATATATATATATATATATATATATATATATATATATATATATATATATATATATATATATATATGGGTATATATATATATATATATATATATATATATATATATATATATATATATATATATATATATATATATATATATATATATACCCCCATAATTAATCGCCGTTTCCTGAGCTAGCGAGTGAGCGTCAGGAACATCCATTCTCCAGCTGTCATGTGTATTGGACCAAAACCACAGCTCCCTGTCCACATCCAGTCCCAGCAGACTTGTCCATGGTTTACCCTGGACACTTCACAAGCCCTGGTTCTGTCTATTGAAAGCACGTCGACCCCAGTGCACCATATCGTTTCAGTTAAATGTCTTCCGTGCTCGCCTTCCACCCTCCTGAATGTTAAAGCTCCGATCTCTTGAAATCTTTTTCACTCCATCCTTCCGAATCCAGTTTGGTCTCCCCGCTCTCCTCGTTGCCTCCATCTCTGACACATATATCCTCTTTGTCAATCTTTCCTCACTACCCATTCTCTCCATCCGTCCAAACAATATCAGCACACCCTCTTCTACTTTCTCAACCACACTCTTTTTATTGCCACGCATCTCTCTTACTCTTTCATTACTTACTCGATCAAACCACCTCACACAACATATTGTACTCGAGCATTTCACTTCCAACACATCCACCCTTCTCCGTACATCCTTATCTATAGCCCATGCCTCGCACCCATATGGTATTGTTGGAAATACTCTTCAAACATACCCATATTTATCCTTTCAGACAACGTTATTCCTTTCCACACATTCTTCATTGCCCCCAGAACCTTCATCCTCTCCCCAGCCCAGTGATTCATTTCCGCTTGCATGGTTCCATTCGCGCTGCCATGTATTAAGTAACGGGAGACAGGGGGAGACAGACTCTGAAATCGCACAAATTCTTATGATGCACTTTTAAACTCTCTTTTCCCATCCCCCACCACTCCGTCTCCGCCAGAGGCCAAGATCCCAGCATGAGGAGAGGCGTGAAAAATTTGTCTTGTTTTCCAACGATGATAGAGGTCCTATATTGGATGAGTCCACGAAGGTTGAGAGAGAGAGAGAGAGAGAGAGAGAGAGAGAGAGAGAGAGAGAGAGAGAGAGAGAGAGAGAGAGAGTCGAAGAGTCCTTCTCCTCCTCCTCTCCCCGAAGTTGTGTACAGGCGAAGGAAAGTTTAAGGACCGACACGGGAAAAGTTAGAGTGGGTTGATCCGGAGAGGGACAAGTTTGAATTGAACGTACAGTGGAGGCTGTAGAGTCAGTATTATGAATGAACATTGGCGGATTATTTTTCCACCAGGGATGGAGCGAGAGTGGAGGCTGATAGAATGAAAGGCACTGGTGGTCGTCTGGTCGAGTGACAAGAACTGTGGTCTCGTTGGCTGAAAGATATTGACCTTAAACACTGAAGGTGTATTGGTCGAAATGCATCCTGGTTGCGATAGTCCCTGTCCATCCCTAAGGGTTGGTCGGTGGAATAGGATGGCCTTGATTAGGTCCTCAGCTGCCCATGCCATCTCAACAAACACATAAAAAAAAAAAGATAAAATGAAGTAATATGGTCGAGTGATAACATATGTGGCCCTTATTGACTGAACTATACTGACATTATACAGTATAGACTTATAGAGTGAATGGCATTTGGAGTGTTAGGGTTGTGTGAAAGCAAATGTGGTCCATACTGATTGAAGAATAGTGATATGATATAGCCTATCCTTGTGTATGGGAGTGAAAAGTGTGTGGAGTTGTTGTTTGTCAGGGTGAGGCAATGCTAAAACCTTCTCTTAAGCATCATATTGCAGGCCTGATTGCACACCCTTCACTCCATCCCCTTCAAAGCTCCCACAACTTTACGTAACTTGAAATGTAACCTTGGCTATGAAATGTGAGGGTAGAGCGGGTCTGGTTATTCCTATAGTTGGAAGGTAAACACGAGAATGGTGTTAGGTGTTGAAGTGGAATCTGATTGTGAGAGTAAAACGTATGAGTGATGTGTGAGGATTTGAGAGTGTATCGTGGAGTGTGAAAATGAAATACTGCTGTGGTGTTGGAGTGTGAAGATATAACACTGGTGTGGTTTTGGAGTGTGAAGATATAACACTGGTGTGGTTTTGGAGTGTGAAGATATAACACTGGTGTGGTATAGAGTGTGAAGATGAAACACTGGTGTAGCATGGGGTATGAAACTGAAACACTGGTGTAGTATGGGGTATGAAACTGAAACACTGGTGTAGTATGAGGTATGAAACTGAAACACTGGTAGAGTATAGTGTCTGAAACTGAAACACGTGTAGTATGAGGTATGAAACAAACACTGATGTAGTATGAGGTATGAAACAAACACTGGTGTAGTACGAGGTATGAAACTGAACCAATGGTGTAGTATGGGGTATGAAAATGAAACACTGGTGTAGTATGGGGCATGAAACTGAAACACAGGTGCACTATGGAGTGTGAAGATGAAACGTGGGTGTGACATCGAGTGTAGAAACGAAGAACAAGAACTCTCCCAGAGACCACAACAGAACTTTTATGTTCTGCGAGCAATGAGGCGAACCATGTGTTCATGGGAGTGTGTCACAGGGTCATGGAGGATTGTAACACTTGGTCTGAAAATTGTGCTTTGGGTTACGAGAATGTGCCATGAGGTCAAGAGCTCTGATGTTATGGTAAATTCGGTTTATTTTAGGTGTAATGCGTGTTCGACCGATCTTGGCGTGTTCTTTCGAGGTTAAAAGATGTTCTGGGTTCACTCATTTAAAACTTGAAGGAAAACAAGGTATGGAAATAGAGAGCTTTGTAGGCGTTGAATGTGAAATGCTAACGAGGGAGGGAATCTGTGAATTATTAATTAACAAAACTAGTGAAGAGACTGAATGGATAGGATCAGCCCAATGAAGGTAGTACGTGGGAAAGAAGATCATGAGGGTGTGCAGGACCTGATACACATACTGCATTCAGGTGTATGAATAGTATAAGGTTGGGTAATAGGAAGGGTATGAGGGGTGGCGAATGATGGATGGGATGGGAATATGAGTTTGGCTTTTATTGATGGGATGGGAATATGAGATTGGCTTTTATTGATGGGATGGGAATATGAGATTGGCTTTTATGGATGGGATGGGAATATGAGATTGGCGTTTGTGGATGGGATGGGAATGTGAGATTGGCTTTTATGGATGGGATGGGAATATGAGTCTGGCCTTTATGGATGGGATGTGAATATGAGTCTAGCGTTCATGGCAGGGGGGTGAATATGATGCTATTGGGAAATCCTCCCTTCCAGTTCTTGACGTCGCCTTGCTAACGCGGGAAGTAGCGAATGTGTATGAAAAAAAAAAGTCTACTTATGATATATTCATGAACTCATATTGGGAGGAAAAAAATTTCAGAATGCCTTCATAATTCTTCATTAATAAGTGTACAGTTTATACTTCCCTCCTTTATGCATTTCTAGTTGGCAGGAGTCACTCTGTTTATACTTTTTATTATGTATTATTTTATTTATTTATTTTGCTTTGTCGCTGTCTCCCGCGTTTGCGAGGTAGCGCAAGGAAACAGACGAAAGAAATGGCCCAACCCACCCCCATACACATGTATATACATACACGTCCACACACGCAAATATACATACCCATACATCTCAATGTACACACATATATATATATATATATATATATATATATATATATATATATATATATATATATATATATATATACAAACACAGACATATACATATAAACACATGTACATAATTCATACTGTCTGCCCTTATTTTTATGTGTCATGTATTTTTTTGGGTAAAGAATTTCATGTAAGAATAAGACAAACAAGATATTTATTTTGTTACGTATTTTCAGGTGTGTGGAATATGCCAGTGACTGTATAAGTCTGCTTAACATAGCAGACGACTTAAGGTAAGTCTGGAAAGCTTTCTTTACTACATATCTTCTCAGGCTTTAGCTCTGGTAAAGCAGACGACTTAAGGTAAGTAAAGAAAGCTTCGTATGTGATATTAGTTAAGCTTTAGCACATTCACGTAAGTGAAATGATTCTGAGAAGGGTTTGTATCAAACTTGTCCATATATGATTTTAAAAAGAATATAGGTAAATACTAAATGGTGTCGTATGGTACTTTATTGTGCTTTAAAATTTTAGGTTGATGCTTTTAATGACTTTAGGTGGCTATAAAAGCTCCAGGTTTTACATATAGCCTGAAAGGTTTTTAAGTTTAACCTGAAAAACGATTTTTTTTTTTTTTAGGTAACTGCGAATTGTTGGTTAAATTCGTTCGATAAAGGTTCAAGTACATCTCAAAAGACAACATCTCCAGATGCAAAGGAGAATGTTCTCTCCCGTTTATAGACCACAGGAGGAAGAGACATACACAAACACATTCTGTTTACATTTAGCTGCTGAGGTTTTCGAATACGTTTTGGTAATGGTTGCAGTTAACGTATAAATTGATTACTTAATCATGATAAGACTAAGGGTACCTTAAAGATACCAGTAGAATTATAAGCTATGTATGTGTGTGTGTGTGTGTGTGTGTGTGTGTGTGTGTGTGTGTGTGTGTGTGTGTGAAACACATTAAGTTCCCAAGTGCACTTTCGTGTAATTATCACATCATTAGGGGAGACACAAGAAAGAAATATAACAGTCACTTTATTTACAAGTACATATAATGAAAACTAGCCATAAAGATATTTCCCTATAGAACCTTTACAAACCTTTCGTAAGAAATTGCTCACCAAATTACTTACTAATTTTTTTTTCCAAACCACGTCCAGCTGGAGTGCTGGAAACTGTTAACGTAATTCCCTCTGCTATTATGAAGACTGGCATTTTACCAGATGCATATTTTTTTTGTGTGTGTACGGTTGTGAGTGCTGCGTATCCCTTGGCAGTAATTCAAGACTGGATTTTACATAAACTCCAGAATACCAACTAAAGAAATTATATTCATCTTGCGTGAAATTCATCGTGTTGCAAGGGAGGAATAATCCTTCTTGCATCTGAGGTGAGCAATATCGACTCTCTCTCTCTCTCTCTCTCTCTCTCTCTCTCTCTCTCTCTCTCTCTCTCTCTCTCTCTCTCTCTCTCTCTCTCTCTCTCTATATATATATATATATATATATATATATATATATATATCAGATCGCTCGTTCCCTAAGTACAGGAAACCTGATCTCAAACTCATCCTTGTTCCCAACAGTTTAGGAACCATTGACCCTCTGAAGACTCGCCCATGTCCAACCGAGTGGAATGAACCTTTGGGAGTCGAAGCCCGAAGCAGCCTGTCTGAACCGCACTCTCTGGTGATGGATTCCACATTATCTTCCTGCAAAGAGCCAGCAACCGACTGTAGTATGCTTGTGACGCGGGGATCGACTTTGTGACGCGGGGATCGACTTTGTGACGCGGAGATCGACCTTGTGACGCGGGGGGGTCGACCTTATGACGCGGGGATCGACTTCGCTTTCTCTTGTGTCGAGATTTGAGGATTCGTTTCGTTTTTTGTCTCCTGTTTCCATTTGAATATTCTTTTCGTGGATGGTCAGTAAAGTGTCGTTAGTTTTGAAACATTTTTTTTATTAAGTACGGACGGATGATTATATATATATATATATATATATATATATATATATATATATATATATATATATATATATATATATATCGTTATGAACGCCTTTGCAACAGCAGAAATAAGAAGAGTAAACACCAGCGAGGTAAAAGGTTCAGTTAAATCCTGACGCTTTATCCCCCCGCGTCAAGAATTCCTATCAACATAACGAATGTATTGCCAATATACACGTACATAAAACCTGCCACAATATCACAACCGCCTCACGCCATCATAACCATGCATGGAGACCTTACTCTTACAAGCAGCGAACGTCGCACATCACTCAACCTTATATATATATATATATATATATATATATATATATATATATATATATATATATATATATATATATATATATATATTGTAGCTAGTATGACGACGGATAAAAACATGTCCTTCCCCCCCCCAAATCTATGCCATTCTAGTTGATAGATTCAGGTCTAAAATAGAATGAAAACGAACACAGCAGAGATGGATTTAAGCCCCACAGTTGTGTGTACACCTGACTCATAAACCTAGGAAATGACTGAAAATGGTTGAGAAAGGCACATCTTCCCTTTTCTAAGAATGAATGAGATATTGTTACATTTAATCCTCATGTGTCTAATGTCCACAAGAACTATAGGAAGCAGCAGCTAGGAATTATACACATCGACACTTTGAATCGTATTTTGAAGCATCTCAGTGACACTGCTTCAATAAATCCTTTATCCTTTATCGCCTGAAACGTACCATGATTGGTTTCGGTGAGACCTCGAGCACTTGAACCGTACTATGAGACCTCGAACACCTGAACCGAATCGTGGGACGTTTTAGTGATGCGTAGATCATTCGAACCGAACGTGAACTGCTTCAGAGCTCGAACCCTGCTTTGCATTTCTAAAGCAGGATTTCTAAAGGTACTTGGGAAGCGGCTCTGAATTTCGACAAAAGTACCCACCGTGTTCCCAGGGGAATATCTGAGATTCATAAACATATACAAGGAAATGGACCGAATCTTTTCCAATAGGCATTTCGCTTCATAGCAGGTCGTTGTGCTGCTTCACACAAAAAGGTTCGAGCAGAGGGTATATAATTCGAGTAATATTTGTGGTCCATTTTTCCCCGTTTTTTTCACGCAGAAGAGTGAAGCGTTACGACAAAATGTAAAAGTGCTACACCAAAAAAAAAAAGATGAAATTTTTAGCCTGTTATAGCCTGGAAAAAATTGGCATTTTACTTTGAGAGATAATGAATTTGCCTGTGAAAATCCTTCACATTTGTGGCTTTTGGTTGTTATTCATTTGTTCTACCTCAGTTATTTGCTCTTTTGTGCTTACATCTTTGTTAATAAGTAATTAAGCCTTTAGTTTACACTGTTTTCAAATATTTTTTTTTTCTTGTCGCCTTTCACCCCGTTAGCAGAGTAGAGCCACTGACAAACAACAGAAATGGCTTCGTTCGCTCACACCCAGTCTCTAACTGTAATGATCAGTGCCCTGAAACTACATCCCCTACAGACCTTTCCATGTTTTGCCAAGACCGCTTCATATACCCTGGTTCAATCCAGCGACAGCACGTCGCCCCCTGTATACCACATCGTTCCGGTTCAGTGTATCTTATGCTCGCATACACCCTCCTGCATGTTCAGGTCCCAAACACTCTAAACTTCTTCACGCTTTCACATTCAAAAATCACCACTTTAATCTTCCTCTACGACACACGGGGAACATGAAGATAGAATTCTTTCTTTTCTCTCCTACGGACAGTAAGGGAAATAAAAGGGTAAGAGAGATGTGTGGTAACATATATGGTGTTGAGTGAGGAGAAGAGGGTGTGTTGAAATGGTTTGGACATATGGAGAGAATGAGTGGGGAAACGTTGGCAAAGAGGATATATGTGTCAAAAGTGGAGAGAACCGCTTCCATGCTTATATTCTCTGCCATTTTCACTCTCAGAAATCTGTAGCACTTCACTTTCTCAATCTTTTTCTCTATTCAAATTTACCTCCCAACTAACATGTGCCTCGACCCTGCTGAGCTTAATTACCTTGCTTTTGCTCTCATTCACTTTCATCTTTCTCCTTTCACACAATGTTCTGAACTCAGTCACCAGCTTCTACCGTTTCTTTCTCAAATCAGCCACCAGTGCTGTATCATCAGCAAACAATACACTAAGTATCCTTACCAACCAATCATCAACACAGTCACCTTTTCTTAATAAATTCAACTGCAATACCATCCACTCCAGCCGCCTTGCCGTATTTCATCTTATGTAAGTTTTCCACCATCTCTTCTGTTCCCCAAACCACTCTCCCTAATTCTCTGACTTTGCACACCACGACCAGAACACCCTACATCTGTCGTCAAACACTTTCAAAAAAACCTACAAAATACACACTCCATCTCATTCTCACTTTATCACGACCTGTTATCACCTCCCCCTTACCTCCTTCCAAAGCGTCTTTTTATCCTTCGTAAAGTTTAATGATACTCTCTCACCCCAACTCTCATTTGCCCCCATTTTCCACCTCCGTATCTTCCTCCTAACTCGCATCTTTTGCCATTCTACACACAATCTCTCCTAGCACTTCCTCACACTTACTCTCACCACTTTCTTCTCTCCACATCTATTTTTTTTCCTCTTTTTTTGAAAACTTCTACAAAGTTTCACCTTCGCCTTCACAAGCTAGGGATCAGACATCCAACCAAATGCCCTTCTTACATCCAGAAGTCTCTCTTCTACACGCCTATCAGTTGTGTATTCTGATAATACCCGCTGACCTTCGCTCCTACTCACATACGTATACTTGTGTATGTCTGTCTCTTTTTAATCCAGATATTCCCAATCACCCGTCTTTTTTTCAGGACAGACTATGATGATCACCCTAATCTGTGATGTTAACGTGCTGGTTTCGTGTGATGCTAATCGATGGAACGCGTTGACAACAAAAATCACAATCACCATTACCACAGCACTTGTTACAACCCCTTAAACCACAGCCACAACCAAGAACACCACAACACTACACTTCACAATCGCCCACCAAACCCACTGCTTACGTCACAATCTCGAACACCAAGGCTAACCACACAACCACTAATACTACTGGACACACCACAACCACACTCACCACAATATACCAACAACCACCATGATCATAACCCGTCTCATAACCACTCACACCGAAGCACACACCGAAAGCACTGTGACCTCAACACATCAGACCCACCAGCAGCAAAACACACATCACATCTCCAAACATTACAACACACACCACAGGCAAACTGCACCACCACTACCACTCACTCACTCCCTCACTCACTCACACCGAGTCTATATCGACGGCTTCATGTCAGGGAGTATGAGGAGTGTAATTCAATCCCTTGCAGGCTGCCTATCGTTTTATTGTACGTGGGTTATCAGGTAACCTCCACTGGTCACCCACAGATGCCAAAAAAAGAATAGAAATAACCTATTGGTTACCACACTCCGACCACTGTATCAAGGACGTGTCTCCCGTCATGACCACTGCCGTCATGAAGAAAATAACATGCACCCGTGACCCTGTGTTTGACCCCGTGTCCTGCCAGGCGCACCTGTGACCCTGTGTTTGACCCTGTGTCCTGCCAGGCACACCTGTGACCCTATGTCCTTCCAGGCGCACCTATGACCCTGTGTTTGACCCTGTGTCCTGCCAGGCGCACCTGTGACCCTGTGTT